>NW_027209137.1:0-33182 GCF_027789765.1 Dendropsophus ebraccatus
TCTTCTCCCCCCCCCATTATAGATGCCCCCTTCGCCACCCCCCCATTATAGATGCACCCTCTTCCTCCCCCCTTCCCTTATAGATGCCCCCTCTTTCTCCCACCCTTTCCTTATAGATGCCCTCTTTCTCCCCCCATTATAGAGATGCCCCCCCCACCCTTCCTATATGCTAAGCAATATTTAAAAAAAACAAACACACAAACTCACCTGACAACCGCTCCCCCGGCGATCCTCTTCTTCTTCGGACGCTGTCCCCGGCTGATGCGCGGCTGCCGGGGGTGTCCCGTCCTATCCGGCAGCGCGGCGCGTCAGTGAGCTCTCTGTACGCCGGGGCTGTGACTTCTGACACAGGAAGCGTCTCTGACGTGCGCTTCCTGTGCCGGAAGTCAGGGCCCCAGGCAGCTCACTGATGCGCCGCGCTGCCGGGGATAGGATGGGACACCCCGGCAGCCGCGCATCAGCGCGCATCTTAAGAGACGCGCGCCGCCTCGGGGGCCAGTCGCAAATGCCGCCCAGATTAATAAATCTGGGCGCCATTTGCAAAATGTCGGTCGCATTGGCGACCATTTTGGTCGCATCTGGAGCCCTGCACTATAGGGATTCGTTGGAGCAAAACTGGCGGAATTCCGCGGCGGAGAAGCCCACCAGCCTCCCTGTCATAACGACTGTCTATGGGAGGTTTGCGCACCTCCTCTCTCCGCGAGAAGAAAATGGACATGTCATGATGGTGGGCTGGCGGGCTTCTGCCTGTTTTGCTCCGTGTGAACGGAGCCTAGTTGTTTGCTCACCACAAAACAGTTATCTTGCTTTTTCTTGTATTCTTGTTTTATTCAATATGTATATACAGGGCCGCTTTAACCAGAGGGCACATGGTGCACGTTGCACCCGGCCCACTGGTTAAAGGGGCCCCCGAGCAGGCCGGCCGTTGCTATGTGCGACCAATGCGGTCGCACAGGGCTGCGGCCACCAGCCTGTCAGGGGGGAGCGCCATGGATGGGTAATCTACTTACCCCTCCATGGCGTCCCCTGCAGGGCCCCCCCCCGTCCGCCGCTGGCCCCGCCCGCTGCTGCTGCGGCGCTTCAGCGCTGCAGCAGCAGCGACACTGACAGAGAGAGAGCCATTGGCTCCCTCCCTGTCAGTCACTCTTGTGGCCGCACTTCCTGCGGTCACAAGAGGCCGCACTCTCCCTCTAGCGCCCGACGTCACTGGAGCGTCGGCGCGAGGGTAAGGGGAGTGCAGCCTCTTGTGACCGCAGGAAGTGCGGCCACAAGAGAGAAGAGAAGAGGAACGCGTGGACCTAGGTGAGTAAACAGTGTTGTTTTTTTCAATGTTATATGGAGGGGGAGCTATATACTATGGGGGAGCACAGGGGAGCTATATACTATGGGGGGGGGGCACAGGGGGCTATATACTATGGGGGAGGACAGGGGGCTATATACTATGGGGGAGGACAGGGGGCTATATACTATGGGGGAGCACAGGGGGCTATATACTATGGGGGAGCACAGGGAGCTATATACTATGGGGGAGAACAGGGGGCTAATATACTATGGGGAGCACAGGGAGCTATATACTATGGGGGAGCACAGGGGCTATATACTATGGGGGAGCACAGGGGCTATATACTATTGGGGAGCACAGGGGGCTATATACTACTGGGGAGCACAGGGGGCTATATACTACTGTGGAGCACAGGGGGCTATATACTAGGGGGAGCACAGGGGGCTATATACTATGGGGGAGCACAGGGGGCTATATACTATGGGGGCACAGGGAGCTATAATACTATGGGGGGGCACGAGGGGCTATATACTATGGGGGAGCACAGGGGGCTATATACTACTGGGGAGCACAGGGGGCTATATATTACTGGGGAGGCACAGGGAGCTATATACTACTGTGGAGCACAGGGAGCTATATACTATGGGGAAGCACAGGGGGCTATATACTATGGGGAGCACAGGGGAGCTATATACTATGGGGGAGCACAGGGGAGCTATATACTACTGGGGAGCACAGGGAGCTATATACAATGGGGGAGCACAGGGGCTATATACTATGGGGGAGCACAGGGGGCTATATACTATGGGTGAGCACAGGGGAGCTATATACTAGGGGGAGCACAGGGGAGCTATATACTATGGGCGGAGCTATATACTATGGGGAGCACAGGGGAGCTATATACTATGGGGGAGCACAGGGGGGGCTATATACTATGGGGGAGCACAGGTGGCTATATACTAGGGGGGAGCACAGGGGTCTATATACTATGGGGAGCACCAGAGGAGCTATATACTATGAGTGAGCACAGGGGAGCTATATACTATGGGGGAGCACAGGGACAATATACTACTGGGGAGCACAGGGGTCTATATACCTATGGGGAGCACAGGGAAGCTATATACTATGGGGGAGCACAAGGGGAGCTATATACTAACTGGGGAGCACAGGGGAGCTATATACTACTGGGGAGCACAGGGGAGCTATATACCTACTGGGGAGCACAGGGGAGCTATATAACTACTGGGGAGCACAGGGGCTATATACTACTGGGGAGCACAGGGGGCTATATACTATGGGGGAGAACAGGGGGCTATATACTATGGGGGAGCACAGGGGCTATATACTATGGGGGAGCACAGGGGAGCTATATACTATTGGGAGCACAGGGGGCTATATACTATTGGGAGCACAGGGGAGCCATATATACTATTGGGGAGCACAGGGAGCTATATACTATTGAGGAGCACAGGGTCTATATACTATGGGGGAGAGCACGGGGGGGGCTATATATTATGGAGAGCAACAGGGGGGCTATATACTATTGGGGAGAGCACAGGGGGCTATATACTATTTGGGGGGAGCATAGGGGTCTATATACTATTGGAGAGCACAGGGGGGCTATATACTATTGGTGGAGAGCACAGGGGGGCTATATACTATTGTGGGGAGAGCACAGGGGGGCTATTATAATATTGTGGGAGAGCATAGGGGTCTATATATATGGGGGAGAGCACAGGGGGGCTATATATTATGGAGAGCACAGGGGGGCTATATACTATTGGGGAGAGCACAGGGGGCTATATACTATTGGGGGGAGCACAGGGGGGCTATATACTATTGGGGGAGAGCACAGGGGGCTATATACTATTGTGGGAGAGCATAGGGGTCTATATACTATTTGAGAGCACAGGGGGGCTTTATACTATGGGGGAGAGCACAGGGGGGCTATATACTATTGTGGGAGAGCACAGGGGGGCTATATACTATTGTGGGAGAGCACAGGGGGGGCTATATACTACTGGGGAGAGTGCACAGGGGGGCTATATACTAATGGGGGAGCGCACAGGAGGGCTGTATATAACTGGGGGAGCACAGGGGGGCTATATACTACAGGGACACCTTAAAACTATGGAGGCACAGAGGGGTGTAACTATGTAGGGGTACAGAGGGGTGTAACTACTGTATAGGGGTACAAGGGACCTAACTACTGTATGTGTTGGAGCCTAAAATATTTGTCTGGCAGATTCTGGAGAGAAGATTCACAGCCAGGAGAAGACTTCAAGGTGGCCCAGGCTGGATGAGAGAAAAAGAAAGGTGACAGACTCTGATCAGAGAAGACCGCCCCCGGTGAGTCACTGGATGTAACTGCACTCTGTTATAGGGTTGTAGTGTTAGGGGTCATGATGTGGCGGGTATTATGTATGGTATCATTGGTGATATCTTTTGCTGTTTTGTTCAGTGCAGTTTTTATGTAATATGTAATCACTTGTATGGTGGTAGGAGTGTTATAAGGTAACTACTGTATGTATTGGGCTCTTGATACAGTGTGGGGGGCAATTCAGTACATTATACAATGTGCCGAAAAGGGATAGGGGGGCCCCACTCTTGAGGGCTGTGCACTGGGCCCACCAATGTATTAAAACGGCCCTGTGTATATACATAGTGAAAATGGCTCCACGATTAAGCACATTGCATTCTTTGTATCACAATTTATCCATACATCGTATACCATAACGGACGTTTCGGTCTAAACGACCTTTTTCACTGGTATACATTGGTTGGTGGTAGAGAGAAGAAAATGCCATGTATCTTAGATGTAGTAGCCGCGTCCGTTATGGTATATGATGTATGGATAAATTGTGATACAAAGAATGCATGTGCCTAATCTCGGAGTCATTTTCACTAATGTATATACATATTTGAATAAAACAAGAATAACAAGAAAAAGCAAGATAACTGTTTTGTGGTGTGCAATTAATATTATAGTATATTGGATTGATGTTCTAATTGCAACCAATAGTGTGGGCAGATATACTACTATTACATTAGTTGTTTGTTCAGTCAGACTGCGTTTCTGATACCATGTTTTTGTATTTTCTCTTCTTTACCGGCTGAATATAGGCTATTGGGCTTTGTATGATGCGATCTGAAAATAAATAAACTTGATATGTTTCATACTAAAATCCGCCCCTTTACTTACTATTAACCCCTTGCCGCAAAATGACGTTTGGGAAACGACATGTTTAAGCAGGTAGTTCCTGCAACATGACCGTTTCCCAAATGTCATGGTTTCCCTGCCTCCCCCCCTCTGTCCCTATCGAAGATCGGGCAAGCAGGAGGAGGCTATGTCACACAGCATCCTCCTGCTGCCTCTGCCCCGGAGGGGAGCTGCTCTCCCCTCGGGCAGTTAACCCCATAGACGCCGCGGTCGATGCGACCACAGTGTCTATGGGGAGATTTGTGGCTCGGATGGTGGCGCCGCCATTGCTGATCCTCCCCTGGGCCGTTCCGTCACCCCCTCCTGTACCAGCGATCGCCGCTATTACCGTTATAGCGCCAATCTGCCTGGTACCGGCCATTACCAGCGCCGCCGCTGCCTTTCATCTCCCCCCACCGTGAATCCCAACGGTGGGGGGAGATGATATAAGTGTCAATCAGACCCCACATGAGCCCCCCTAGTGGCCGATCACTAACCCCCCTCCCCGGGTGGCCATCAGATCCAAGATGGCCGCCCCCATCGCTGTGAACAGACTATGTCTGTTCAACAGCGATTGAAATAAAAAAATGATCAAAGCCCCATGCTCTTTGCCACCTCGGAGGTAGCGAGAGCATGGGCAGTGATCGGGGACAATATATACTATATACCGCTGATCGCCTGTTCCCAGTGCAGGGAAGCAGTTTTATCCCGTCACCATAAATGATTGGTGAAAGGACTAATAAGTGCCCCCCCCCTAGTTGCCCCCCCACTCCCCCAGTCACCCCCGCTTCCCCCATATACTTTACCTAATCCAGGGAGGTCCTTCCTCCTCGACGTCCTGACTGCTTCTGATTTGCGCATGCGCGTCAGAAGCAGTCAGCTCTGAAAATTTAAAGTGACAGAGACCAATTTGGTCTCTGTCACTAAACTATGATTACTGTAATAGAAAATATCACAGTAATCTAGTAATATAGTGAAAATGAATGAGTAAAAGCACAAGTGAAAAAGTGTAATGGTGAAAAAGTGAAGAACATACAAATAAAATAAAACACACTTTTTATTATAGTAATAATTGCGGTTTACTCCCAGATTACCTGTAACCACCGCAGGTTGCCCGTAATCACGCCAGATTACATGTAACCACCGCACGTTGCCCATAATCACCCCAAATTGCCAGTGACCCCCTCCAGATTGCACATAACCACCGCGCGTTGCCTCTCACCACTGCGTGTTGCCTCTCACCACCGCGCGTTGCCTCTCACCACTGCACACTGCCTCTCACCACCCCAAATTGCCAGTGACCCTCTCCAGATTGGCCGTAACCACGCCAGATTGCTGTAACCACCTCAAATTACATGTACCTATTTCAGATTACCTATAAGCACTTTAGTTTATCCGTAACCTCCCCACGATGTCCGTAACCACCCCAGATTGTCCGTAACCACCCCAGATTCTCTGTAAGCACCGCAGGTTGACCATAACCACCCCACGTTGCCCGTAACCACCCCAGATTGTCTGTAAGCACTGCAGGTTGCCCGTATCCATCTTCAAATTACCCGGAATCTCCTTTGTTTATTGCATTTAGTAACTGCGCTATTCTAATAACTGTTACTAGCTGCGGTTTTGCTCCAGCAAAACGGCACTCCTTTCCTTCTGAGCCCCGCTGTGTGCCCATACAGTGGTTTATGCCCATATATGGGGTACCGTTTTACTCAGAAGAAGCTGTGTTACGGATTTTGGGGTACGTTTTCTCTCCCATTCCTCGTGAAATTGAGAATTTTTAAATATGTGGTTTATGCCCACATATGGGGTACCGTTGTATTCAGGAGAACCTGCGTTACAATTTTGGGGTACTTTTTTTCTCTTGTTCCTCGTGAAATTGAGAAATTTCAAACTAAACGAACATATTATTGGAAAAATTCAGGTTTTTCATTTTTACTGTCTAATTTTGAATACTTTCCTCTAATACCTGTGGGGTCAAAATGCTCATCCTACCCCAAGATAATTCTTTGAGGGGTGTACTTTCTAAAATGGGGTGACTTATGGGGAGGTTCTATTCCGCTGGCACTACAGGGGCACTGCAAACGCACCTGGCGCTCAGAAACTTCTTCAGCAAAATCTGCATTAAAAAAAGCTAATTGGCGCTCCCTTCCTTCTGATCCCTGCTGTGTGCCCATACAGTGGTTTATGCCCACATATGGGGTACCGTTGTATTCAAGAGAACCTGCGTTACAAATTTTGGCATGATATTTTCTTAAGTTCCTTTTGAAAATGAGAAACTCTAATCTAAACGTATATATTATTGGAAAATTTTAATTTTCGATTTTTTTACGGTCTAATTTTGAATACTTTCCTCAAGCCCCTGTAGGCTCAAAATGTTCATTATACCTCTAGATTAATTCTTTAAGGTGTGTAGTTTCCAAAATGGGGTCACTTATGGGGGTTTTCAGGATACAAGCCTTCTAAATCCATTTAAAAAAAATAACTGGTCCCTAAAAATAAAAAAATCAGTTTTGGAAACTTTCACAAAAATGTGATTATTTGCTTATAAATTTCTAAGCCCCATAACACCCTAAAAAAGTAAAATGTGTTTACCAAGTTATGCCAGAAAAAAGATATATTGATAATGTAATTTAGTAACTAATTTATGTGCTACGACTTCCTTTTTTAGAAGTTCATAAAAAAAATTTCAAATTTTTCATGATATTTTGATGTTTTTCACAAAAAAACACACAAAGTAGTGACCAAATTTTGCCACTAACATAAAGTGCCATATGTTCCGAAAAAACAATCTCAGAATCACTAGCATACGTTAAAGCATCACTGAGCTATAAGTGCATAAAGTGAGACAGGTCAGATTTTGAAAAATTAGCTTGGTCATTAAGGCCAAAACAGGCTTTAGAGGCAAGGGGTTAAAGCGACTTTGTACCCACAAACTGACTCCCCCAAACCACTTGTATCTTCGGATAGCTGCTTTTAATCTAAGATCTCTCCTGAGATCCGTTCGGCAGGTGATGCAGTTATTGTCCTAAAAAACAACTTTTAAACTTGCAGCCCTGTGCCAACAGCCAGGGCTTAGAATGTCTATGCATTAGGCTGCCACAACCTCATCATTAGGAATGCTCCAGGCAAATTGTCTCCTATTCATCAGCTGTGAGCTGTGTGAATACTGAACATGGGCTGGATCGTTAAGGCACCTGTGCAATGTTCAGACAGGAGAAAATGTTCCAGTGGCATTACTAATAATGAAGAGGGTGGGGAGGAGGAACGGAGGGGTGGTACAAAGTTAGGGCACAGATATTCTAAGCCCTGGCCGTTGGGCACAAGGCTACAAGTTTAAAAGTTGTTTTTTATCACCTGCCGAATGGACCCCAGGACAGATCTTGGATTAAAAGCAGCTATCTGAAGGTACAAGTGGTTTGGGGGGGGAGGGGGTCAGATTATGGGTACAGAGTCGCTTTAAAGGGAACCTGTCACCCCCCATGCCGGGGTGACAGGCTCCCGACCCCCGTTAGATCCCCCTATACTCACCTAATCCCGCCAGGTCCCGCTTCTGGAGATGGTCGGGTGATGAAGATCTCAGCCGCTGCCACGGGGGGTGACAGGTTCCCTTTAAGTTAGCTAAAACTTTTATTGTGGCTCTGATTCATTTCAGTCTAGACTACTGCAATTCCTTATTAAATTTTATTCATTGTACAAATTATACAAAAAATAAAAAAAGACATTACAACAAGTACCAAGTAGGTGTGATACATTGGCCATCTAGTATCAATTAACAGAAAGGAACATGTAGTAACCTCATCACATCACAACTCAGTAGAAAGGACCTAATGTTAACAACTCATGATTTCCCAGATCATGGTAGTTGTGGCGCCAATGAGAGTAAGGGGTTAGTTAACTCTCAAAAGAGCATTAAACCAGGAAGAAAATAAAACAAAGACTGAGAAAGAGAGAGAAAGAAGAAAGGAGAAAGAGAAAGAAGGAAAAAAAAAAAAAAAAAAAGGGGGAGGAAGGAAGGAGCAGAGGGAAGAGAGGGGGAGTGAGGGACGGGGCTCCTTATCGAGTTAGATTTATATTCATCCGTGTCGGCAAATTGATCCCAATAAAACCAGGCCCGAAAGAAACGGGAGGCGCGGTCATGTAATTGCACCGTGAGATCCTCCATACGTTTGAGATCCTCGACTTTCGGAATCCACATGGAAATACTAGGCAGGTCAGTTTGTCGCCTAAGAGCAGGAATACAGGCTGGGGCAGCATTAATTAGATGTCAGAGAACAGAATGGCGGTAACTCCTGAGAGTGATATCCAATATGTACAGAAGGAAGAGTCCAGGAGAGAAGGGAAGTTGATGATAGGGGGAGGTCAATGCAATAAACCACACCTTCCAAAAAGGGGACCAGTTTAGGACAACTCCAAAACATATGAAGAGAAACTTCTTCACTGCACTTCCTCAACACAGCGTAGATACCTGCGGGAAAATCCGGTGGAGTTGGGCCCTGGTACTGGCAAGAGAGAGCTTTGTATCCTGCTTTCTAGAGACGAGAAGAGATAGAGGAGGAATGCATGTAGGAATACTCCTGCTCCAATTGTGCTGTAGAGAGAATCAAGGTCCTCCTCCTAATCGGCAAGGAAGGGGGGCAGAGAGTGCCAGAGCCGAAACAAAGTTTCAAACTGAGTGAGTGATGGGGAGAAAGAGGTAGAGCTAAGAAGAGAGAGAGAGAGGAAAATGGTGGAGCTGTAAAGCTCTCCAGAACCCTAGAGGGGAAGGATCGGGAGGTCCTTGAGGTCAGAGAGGGATAACCATGCAGAACCTCGGAGAAAGGTTTTTACCCAGAAGCAACCTGCTAGAAACCAGGCACAGAAAACTGGATCATCATTCCCAGCGGGAAAGGAAGGGTTGCCAAGGACAGGGAATAAAGGAAAGGGATTGGGGGCAAGGAAACAGGGCTGTGAGTAGCGAGAGGGGAAAGAGCGCCATTTCCAAACTACCCAACAAATTTGTGGCTGCATGGCGATGCCAATCAAGCTTCCTGGAAAGGTGAGTGGCAGCATAGTAGTGGTGTAGATTGGGAAGGCCTAAACCTTAACGCAGCTTGGGACAATATAAAACCAACTTCGCTAAATAAACTTAGTGAGAAGCGAGGAAAGTTGCCGGAAATAGTACAAGAAACAGTGACCAGGAGGGTTCGGAAGAGATACAGTCGCCTCAGAAGTATGTTCATTTTAAAAATGGAACAGCGACCAAACCAGGTAAAGGTGCATGTGAGCAAGTCAGCCTCAATAGTCCTAAGCATGAGCGGAAAGTTTGCCCTAAATAAGTCAGAGGTGGTAGGGTTAAGTTGAACCCCTAGATAAGTCAAGGAGGAGCGTGACCAGCGAAAAGACTAATTCAGAATAGAGGCAACGTATAGAGGAAGAGAAGGGTTGAGCGCTTCCAACTTAATTTTATAATTGGACAGTACTTGGTACTTTGACAATTTAAAAAGGAGATAAGGAATGGAGACAGACAGCTGAGTGAGAAAACAGAGGAGAAATATCTTGGTTCTGTTTCACGTGGCGAAGGAAGGGTTTGAGAGTCAGGATGAAGATAAGAGGGGAAAGGAAACAGCCCTGAGGTGTACCGTTTGAGATAGGGAAGGACAACGAAGACCATTGACAGAGACCTGTGCCAAGGGATATAAATACAGGCATCCATGCCAGCATGTTAGGACCAAGGCCGAGATGCTGGAGTGTGGCAAAGAGGAAAGGCCAGCTGACTCAGTCAAAGGCCTTCTCTGCGTCAGTGTATAGAGAAGCATGGTCGGAAGGGCTTTGGAAGAACCAGAAGAAATAGAACTGAATGCTGACAAAAATGATCACAAGGAAGGAGAATATTTTATAATACGAAAGATTACTCCAGTCTTCTCTTAATGCAGCAGCCAGGCTGATCTCCCTGTCCAACCGCTATACTGATGCTGCCTCCCCCCCACCCCCACTACTACATTGGCTCCCTATTTAAGAGGTTGTCCAACATTTTTTTCTTACTGGAAATGTGAATTAGTAATCTGTCCCTTTCCCTTAGAGGTTTTCTCTAACCTTTTTTCACATCTGTGTTCTTGGGCCTCCTCCTCGGTTGCTGCTTTTTGGATTGTGTTGGTTTACTTCCAGAACTTCCAGGTCACAGGGGTCAGCAGTGACATCACAGCTCTGCAAGCCTATAGCTCCACCCCCTCTTTGAATCTAGCTCCACCCACTCTACCCATAGGCAGAGAAATGTCTGTATTACTACAAGGGGATTGTGAGCATGGTGGCTCAGTGTCCGCCAATTACTTATGTTATCAAATAAACGAGTTTTTTCACTCTTATCTGTTGTAGGACTACAAACCCCAGCACACATGTACATGTTAGGAGTTGTAGTCCTGGATTACATATATACTACAGTAGCCATCCTACAGGTGGGTGGGATTTCTATGAGCCAGGATTCTGTTACATGTTTACCTCAGCAAGAAATAGATAGAATGGTGACTGACATGAGGTGATGTCTCCTCTTTCCTCACCATATTACAGACAGCAGCAGTGCTGCCCTAACACTTTACAGCTTTACACTACAATAGTAACAATATAGGGGAGATTTAGCAAAGCCTGTGCAGAGGGGAGTGGTTACCCATAGCAACCAATCACATTGCTTCTTTTATTTTTTTTAAAAAGGCCTTGAAAAATGAAACCTAGAATCTGACTGGTTGCTATAGGCAACTGCTTCCTTGTTTCTCTGCACAAGTTTTAATAAATCACCCCCATAGTTCCTTTATTTACTGTTTATAGCTCCAACCTATGCAGCAGTGCTGTACAGAGATTGTAGTCTGTCATGCTGTCCTTACTGCTGCAGTTTCTTCTGGGCTCAGATGCATAACTCCACCCACCTGATGACTTACTGTTCCCTCACTGGCAGGAACAGGAAACAGAAAGGGAACGTGACATCACAGGAAGTAAAGAAAACACAGGCAGAGTGGTCATGTGACTGAGCCTGAGAACACAGTAAATACTCTAAATAAAAAATAGAAGTGTATGTAGAATATACAGCATCCACAGAGGTCAATGCAATACAAGTTTATTACAATATCCCGGAAAACCCTTTAAGCAAAGGATACAACTCAAACTACTCCTGCTTACCCACAAAGCTCTCCACAATGCTAAACTTCCCTATATCTCCTCCCTCTTAACTGTCTACCATCCTACCCATGATTTAGGCTCTTCTAATGACCTTCACCTAACATCCTACTTAATCAGCACCTCTCACTCCTGTCTTCAGGACTATAACTGAGCTGCACCAGTTCTATGGAACGCATTTGCGTAAGGAGGTCAGACTCACCACCAATACCAAAAGCTTCAAATGTGCACTCAAAACTCCATCAGGCTTATTAGGTTCCCTAGATTGTTAACCCCACCACATACACATACGGAAAGCACTTAGACCTGTAGCATGCAGGCATTGGTTGGGGACCCTTACCTGCTCTGTTCTATTTATAAAGATGGCCTACCCATAGTAACTAAGAAGCACTTTTGCCCTCTGCCTTTGTCTTCAAGCCCCTTCTTATAGTCTTTAAGCTCTTGTGAGCAGGGCCCTCCCTCCTCATGTATGGCTCGATAATTACATGTGTCTGTTATGTTTCTTTAAGTCTATGTATGTAACCCCAGAATTGTAAAGTGCTGTGGATGATAATAATATGATTATGATTTATAATTATATACTCCTCCCCTTTGTAGCCATATACATGTCCCCTTAAAGCTATATGCCCCTTTCTACCATAGTCAGGTACATGTCCCCTTGTAGGTAGATACATTTTCACTTGCTGCCGGCGCTGATAAGAAAAAATGGTATTAGTCTTACCGGTAAGACTGTTTCTCCGAACCTTCACGACGGCACCACAGGAGTTAACTCTAGCCCTAGGGACAGGAAAAGCATAACACCAGAGGTTAAAAGCCCCTCCCCTTCCCACTAACACTAACTCAGGGAGAACAGTGAAAAATTCCAATGGAGTACTCATTTACGAGTCTCCATTGATTGTCCCATACAAAATTTGAATAGGCAAAAAAATTCCATTGGAATTTTTCACTGTTCTCCCTGAGTTCAGTGATTGTTGTGTTTTGTTGGTCTATTTATCATTGCCCCAGTAGCCAGAATCCTGCTCCACACTGACGAGGGGCAAATACCCCGAAACTGCAGTCTGTGGATGGATGCCTAGCCTTGGTAACCCTTGTCTTATGTCGTTATACTCGCCACAGAGTTAGACTTTGACTCACAGGGGCCACCATGGTGTTTCCCTATTTAGGTCCCAAAGCTCGCTACAGAGTGAGGACCTGAGAGACTACGTATCAGGGTGGTTTGGTGCTCTCCCCACTAGGAGGCACCCCTTGGCAATGGGCTTCCTTCTCTGGAGAGAGGGATATCTGGCTATTCCCGTGTTTTGAGACTCGTAACTGAGGCTCCACGGACCCCTTTTTGCATATTCAAATTTTGTATGGGACAATCAATGGAGACTCATAAATGAGTACTCCATTGGAATTTTTCACTGTTCTCTCTGAGTTCAGTGATTGTTGTGTTATATAAATATATATATATATTCCATACACAGTATAGGGTGGGGTGTTGGTGCCGTCGTGAAGGTTCGGAGAAACAGTCTTACCGGTAAGACTAATACCATTTTCTCTCCTCACCTTCACGACAGCACCACAGGAGAAATACCAACTATTTACCTTAGGGTGGGACTACAGCCTGAAAAACCTTCCTGCCGAAGGCTAGGTCTTTGTTCCTCTGCAGCTGCAGTCGATAGTGCCTCATGAACGTTTTCGGAGAAGACCAAGTTGCTGCTCGGCATATCTGTTCAATTGAGGCGCTGGCTCTCTCCGCCCATGTGGTGGATATAGCTCTAGTTGAATGAGCCTTTAACTGGATAGGAGAAGGTCAGTTCTGTAATCTGTAAGTCTCTTCGATAGTGTTTCTAATCCAGCTAGAACTTTCTTAGACACTTTTTTCCCTTTTTCTCCTGGAATTGGATAAATAAAGCTTGATCTTTCCTCCAGGAAGCGCAAGTTTCCAGATATTGTAATATTGTACGTCTGACATCAAGGGTGTGGAATTTCTCTGTATTTCCCCAACTCTCCTAGCTGAAACGATAGCAACTAAAAATGCTGCTTTGAAGGACAAGAACTGATAGCGGCCTCCGCAATGGGTTCGAAGGGAGAGCAAGTTAAACCCTCTAGGACAATGTTGAGGTCCCAAGGAGGATGAATATTCCTGATTGTGGGTTTTGTCTGGCCGCACTTCTCATTAACTTCCTGATCCATCTGTGTTCTGAAATATTGTGGTCGTATATCGCTGATAGAGCTGCCACCTGTACTTTTAGGGTAGCGGGTTTAAGACCATTGTCGAGTCCAGCTTGAAGAAAATCCAAGATAGAAGCAATATTAGGTTCACTCACAAAATCTGGTGGATTAGGACACCAGGCCAAGAATACCTTCCAGACCTTCAGGTAAATCTTGTTGGTAACTGGCTTCCTGCTTCCTTGTATGATGGAAATTACCTTCTCTGACAGGCCCCGGCTTCGGAGCATCGTCCTCTCAGGATCCAGGCTGACAACTTCAGGTTTAGGAGATCCGGATGGTGTAGAGGGCCCTGGTGAAGCAGATCCTGATCTAATGGGAGAAGAACTGGAGGTTCTAATGCTAGGTGTTTTAGCAGACCGAACCAGCCTCTTCTTGGCCAATATGGTACCAGGAGGATAACCTTTGCTTCTTCTGAGAGAATCTTCTGAAGTGTTCTGGGAATAAGTGGTATTGGAGGGAATGCATACACTAGATTGTATTCCCATGGTTGTACCAGTGCATCCACTCCCAGAGGACTGTCCTTTGGATTCAAGGAGAAAAAGAGATCTACTTTCCTGTTTTTCCTTGTTGCGAAGAGGTCTACTTGCTGGTAACCCCACCGACGGGTTAGTATGTTGAAGACCTCGTCCTTCAGACACCATTCTCCTGGGAGTACTGAGTGCCTGCTGAGGTAGTCCGCCTGAGTGTTCTCGGAACCCTTGAGGTGGGTGGCTGTGAGAGAGAGATCTTCTGCTCTGCCCAGAGAAATATCTTTTGAGACATTCCCTGGTAGGATTTCCACTTTGAGCTTCCCTGCTGTTGGAGATGGGCTACCGTGGTAATATTGTCGGATAGAATGTGGACATGACTGCCGCTCAGGAGGTCCTCCATGTGTTGTAGAGTCATCCATACTTCCATCAGTTCTCTGTAGTTGGATGATCTGCTTTGCTATGTCTGAACTCCATCGGCCCTGTACTAGCGTCTGAGTCCAGCTGTGCTCCCCAACCGACCTGACTTGCGTCTGTTGTTATGATCTTGGCGAGAAGGATTCCAAACGACACCCTCCGTCAGATTCTTCTCGTCTAACCACCAGTTCAGTGACTGTTGTACATGAGAAGATAAATTAACTTTTTGGTTCAAACCTGATTCTTGATTGATTCCAAGTAGAGAGAATCTGAGATTGTAAAATTCTCAAGCGGGCCTGGCTCCAAGGTACTGCCGGGATACAAGCTGTCATAGATCCCAGGATGGACATTGCTTCACGAATCCGACAGGTTTTACTTTTCCCGAAAGAGTCTAATCTTTTCTATTAGAGCCGATCTCTTATCTGTGGGAAGAAAAGACATATGCCTGTTTGAATTTAACAATAAAAAATACCAGAAATACCTTCTGGAAGTCTGGAGTAAGGTCCGACTTCTGGCTGTTGATTAATCATCCTAGAGGACTGAAGGAGCTTTGCAGTCATCTCCAAGTCCTGGAGGAGTCTGTCTGATGTGTCTGCAATCAAAAGAGATCATCCAGATATGCCCCAATACTAATTCCCTGTAAGTGGAGAAAGGATATTACCTCTCCCATTACACATGAGAAAACACGGGGAGCAGATGAGATCCCAAAGGGAAGTGCTCTAAATTGGAAATGTTGAACTTTACTGCACAATCGAATTGCGAACCTCAGGAACTTCTGGGATGAGGCATGGATCGGTACGTGATAGTATGCATCGGTCAATTGATGCCATCATTGCGTCTTTATTTTTAAGTGGAGTTGTTTGACTTCACAGACTCCATCTTGAAACGCCTGTACTTTATGAATCTGCTCAAGGGTTTCAGATTTATTATCAATCTGAAGGACCCGTTTGGTTTCTTCACCAAAAAGAGATTTGAGTAGTGTCCTTTCCCAAGTTCTGTCAATGGTACAGGGGCCACTACTTAGGCAGAAATTAGTTTTCTTACACTTTTTGTTAGTTTTGTTTGAAGAAGCTGAGATATGAAATTTTCTGGGAGGAGGCTGGGTAAACTCTATCTTGTATCCTTCTCTGATAATATTTAGGAACCAGGAGATCTGTGTAAAATTCTCCCAAGCTTCTAGATGGTCGGCCAGTCTCCCCCCGACCGGAACTATGTCATGGCTTATGTTGTGAGGCCTTGGCGTTGTAAAAAATATTCTTACTACGGGCCTCCCTTGGGGCAACTCCAACGCCCCCCTTTCCCTTTGCCTCTGGGTTGTTCCTGAGTCCAGGGTCTTTTCTATGGCTCTTTTTTAGGGGTCTTATCTTCTGGAATAGCTTTCTTTCTGTCTGAAGATTTCTCGCAGATTTTCTCTAGGGTCCCACCAAACACATTTTCCCTCAAAGGGAATACTACAGAGTTTAGTCTTAGACATATTGTCGCCAGTCCAATTTTTAAGCCAAAGGGCTATACGGGCCAAATTTGTCAATGCACCTCCTTTTGCTGCAGCTTTAATATTCTCTACAGAAGCATCTGCTAAGAAGGCTGCTGCATCTTTAAGTATAGGGAGAGAGTCTATGATTTTTTTCCCTGGACGTATTTTCTCTGACGTGGGTTTCTACCTGCTCAATCCACACATGCATAGCCCTGGCTACACATGTAGCCGCTATATTGTCTTTTAATGAAAAGGACACAGTCTCCCAAGATTTTCTAAGTAGCACCTCCGCCTTACGATCCATAGGATCTTTCAGCTGGGCAGAGTCCTCAAAGGATAGAATAGTTTTCTTTGTTACCTTTGCTAAATGGGCATTAATCATAGGTATTTCATTCCATGATTCCATGTCGTCCTCCTTGAAGGGTAGACGTCATCTGATCTCCCCAGAAATCACAAGCCTTTTCTCAGGATCCTTCCATTCTTTTAGTATAAGGTCCTGTTATGTCTCATGGATAGGAAACACAAGTTTATCTTTAGTTTTTAAGCCAGCAAACAATTTATCTTTAGCAGACACCTCTTCCTGTACTTCCTCTACACCTAAGGTGTGTCTTAAGGCCCTATTCCACAGATCTGACGAAAGATTCTCTGCCAAATATTTGAAGCAAAACTCAGGAGTGGATTTGAAAAAAAGAGGAGAAATCCAGTCCTGTCCTTTATGACCTGTTCTCTGTTGGTGGAATAGGGCCTTTACTGTGTTGTAACAATGTATTGGTACGGTCTGATTGAAAAAATTATTTCCTAATTTCCTCTTTTACTTCAGCTTCGTCTGAACTTATGGCTATAGCTCGGATAGTTCGCCAGATTCATATTCAGACCCTGATAAACATGGTTCTACGTCTCTTAGATCTGGTAGAGGATCTGCTACAGTAGGTACAGTGGAAATGACCGAAGCTGGCGGTGGAGGAGCAGTAACAGGTATAAGCTGGGGATTACTATAGGAGCTGCTGTCTCAGAGGCTTTAAGAGGTGACTGGAGCCTCTGTAGTAGGGACTATAGGTGCAGAGACACGGCCCGCAGCAGAGTGGCTTTGATCTCATCTCGCATCATCTGTCTGATTTCGGTCATAAAAGATGATCTTTCATCCTTCATTAGTTCGGCTATACACCCCAGGCAGATATTCTTTTTACACGTGGAAGAGAGCCGCGCTGAACAGTTTCCACATTTTCTGACTGGAGGAGGAGCCTTAGCTTTCTCTTTCTCCTTTTGTGGTCTTCCTTCCCCTAAAATAGACATGAACATGATACCTGTCAGGCTACCCAGAATCATGGTACTAAGTGGCTTATTATAGCTACTCCTAGTGTGGCTGGAAGTAATAACCTCGGCACACTTACCCCCGGATTTTGAGGCTTCACTGTGGCAGCGGAGGCAGAGGATGCACCAGACTCCATACTGGTTCTCAGACGCAGACATCAGACGGCAACCCCGCAGCGCGGGCTCCTTTTCAATTCTGCCGCCGCAGCTGCTGTGAGTCGGAAGGCCCACCTTCCGTTGAGTGAAGTCAGGGCGTTCTGCGTCACTACGCACGCCATTGACGCGGACCCCCGGCATCACTTCCGGTATGCCGGATCAAGCCGGAGGTTGGCCCTGCAGCCCCGATACTAGGCCGCAAGCCTGCCAGGGTCCTCCGGAACGCGCGCCTGCCCCGGGAGCTGGCCGAACCAGGTCCCCTGCGCATCCGGTCACTCCGAGGATGGCATGGACTCCAGGCCATCCTCCACCCCAGGACCTCCAAGGATCCACCAGCCGACCGGGGAGGGAGGAAGGGTGCTGAACCCCGATCGATCCAGACTGGGGAGTATGAAAAATCTTCTTGCTTGTGGGTCTTCCTCACCTTCACGGCGGATCCCCCACCTTTCGTGCCTGCCCTTACAGGGACAGGAAAAGCACTGGTGTTAGTGGGAAGGGGAGGGGCTTTTAACCTCTCGTGCTGTGCTTTTCCTGTCCCTAGGGCTAGAGTTAACTCCTGTGGTGCCGTCGTGAAGGTGAGGAGAGAAAAAAAACAACTGAACTGAAGCTTCAGTTGGTGACTTCATTTTTTTCTTCACTTCCTGGTTTGGGCTTTCCCATGATGCACTTAGCCTCCTGTGATGTCTAACTGACTCTGTAGAACTGTTAGATGGCTTACAGCTTGCTCAGCCAATTAGAGCTAAGCAACCTGACTA
This sequence comes from Dendropsophus ebraccatus, assembly GCF_027789765.1. NCBI lineage: Eukaryota > Metazoa > Chordata > Amphibia > Anura > Hylidae > Dendropsophus > Dendropsophus ebraccatus. The sequence goes on from NW_027209137.1 coordinate 18,425, forward strand.
ATTTAACAAAGGGAGGCTGGCCTAACAGGGCTTAAACAAGTTTTCCCTCTTGATGATGTCATTGTCACAAAATGGCTGCCACAGAAAAACCTGGGGTCAACAGTCATTAGGTAAAAATGAGTTTACTTCCCTTCCAGGTAGGAGGTTGAGGGGGGAAAATAGGGAAGGGGGGCAGATAGGTGATTGAAGCATATTACAAAGTTATATAACTCTGTAATGTGTTTCAATCACTGGGAAAAAGATTTTTGCCGGAGTATCCCTTTAAAGACCAGAACACAACATTCTACCTTACTATCTTCCTGCACTGACAAACCATGGACACACACCAGAGTCCCACAACTTGCCAGCAGCCTCAGAATGGAGGTCGGAGGTTATCAGCACAGAGCAGATAGGGTTTAAGACCGAACATAGGACATGTGCCTCATCAGCTCCTGCAACCTCCATTCTGAGGCTGCCAGCAAGTTGCGGGACTAAGATATGCGTAGTGTCAAAAGTTCGTCAGGTTGAGAGATGAGACCCTGTGCCCTAGTTCCCGCTATTATAACAATTACCCACAGTAAAGGCATTTAAATAAGCACTGTAAGATTGTAAGGTCTTGCGAACACAGCCATCACTTTGTATGATTTAGCAGTTTAATATGTATGTGTGAATTTGTCTAGATATATATCCTCAGAATTTTAATATATAGGGGCTATATATATATCAGCTGAAGGTAAATTTATGTGTTTGACAGAACTCAATAGTCCTTCAACAGCGCTGGGGAAGGTAAACATGAGAAACAAACCTTCAAACCTTCCAGTGAAGCTATCAGTCGCCCTGCAACGTTTTTTCTTTTTTGTTCTTTTCTTAGCATCCGGTATATCAATGGGGGCACTCGAAGGCATGTCTTTAAGGGAAAAAATAAAACAAGTTAGGCTGCCCTATCTAAACCATCATGCTTTTGAATAAAAAATGTGAACATGCGAAGAAAAAGCCAGTAGTCAATTAACCCCTTAACAACCAGGCGTAAATCCACATCATTGAAATTGCTTCCACCGGGTTCCCCTCTCAGGACTATGATAGTTAAAGCGACTCTGTACCCACAATCTGACCCCCCCCAACCACTTGTACCTTCAGATAGCTGCTTTTAATCCAAGATCTGTCCTTCTGTTCGGCAGGGGATGCAGTTATTGTCATAAAAACAACTTTTAATCCTTCAGCGCTGCGTCTAACGGCCGGGGCTTACATTTGTATATGCATTAGGCTGGCACACCCCTCTCTATCCTTCCTCCCCACCCTCCTCATCATTAGGAATGCTCCAGGCAGATTACTTCCTACTCATTTCACTTCTTTCGGCGGATAGCGGAATACGCCGGCCCATAGAATGGAGTCTATGGAGCCGGCTGAAAGGCGCGCGGCCTTGCACGCGAACAGCAGATGGAATTCCGCGGAGTTTATCCGATACAGCGGCATGGCTTGATGCAGAAGGACTTTAAAGTGACCCTGTACCCACAATCTGTCCCCGCCAAACCACTTGTATCTTCAGATAGCTGCTTTTAATCCAAGATCTGTCCTGGGTCCGTTCGGCAGGTGATGCAGTTATTGTCCTAAAAAACAACCTTTAAACTGGCAGCCCTGTGTCAAACGGCTGTGGCTTGAAGTATCTGTGCCCTAATTTTGCACATCCCATCCGTCCCTACTCCCCACACTCTTCAGCATTAGGAATACCCCTAGAAAATTTTCTCCTGTCTGAACATTGCACAGGTGCCTTAACGATACAGCCCATGTGCCCTGCTGACACAGGTGATGAATAGTAGAAAATCTGCCTGGAGCATTCCTAATGATGAGGAGGGCGGGGAGGAGGGACAGAGGTTGTGCCAGCCTAATGCATACAAGATCTAGGCCACGGGCGTTTGATTCAGGGCTGCAAGTGCAAAAGTTGTTTTTTAGGACAATAACTGCATCACCTGCCAAACGGATCCCCAGGACAGATCTTGGATTAAAAGTAGCTATCTGAAGGTACGAGCAGTTTGGGGGGGGGGGGGTCAGATTATGGTAACAGAGTCACTTTAAAGTAGCATATCATATGTAAAAGGCACCCATACCCTGAAAAATAGTGGGGTCAGGGGGTAGACAATATTTTGATTTTCTTTCTTTATTGTGATACAGAGAGGGGGGGGTAGTTGGGAGGAAGTTAGTAAGTTAGTATTTCCTTTGGTGTGTATCGGAACACAAAAAAAAAAAAAAGAGGAAAAAGGCAAATTTGACATAATGTCACACGAAACGCAAAATTATTGCCACCTTTTCAAAATTAGGGTAAATAACTTTGTTTCAAATGAGCAAAAGAAGAGAGTCAGCTCACCAAATGCAGTATATGTGTGCCGCTGTAATTCCCCAGGCCTGGAGCACGTAGAGCAGTATTGCGGGCCGTTTCCCGTATGTAGACTTCAGTAAAGAAAATGGTGGCTCCCAGCTCCGTAAAAAATGTGTATACCTTTATTAGATGTGCATCTTAAAATAACAAACAAGCTAATAAAAACATCAGCGCCGATGCGTTGCGAGGTTTCCCCTCTTAATCATGGCAGGTTAAATCAATGTAATACACTTGAAGGCTGGGTTCACACTACATATATTTCAGTCAGTATTGTGGTCCCTCATATTGCAACCAAAACGAGGAGTGGATTAAAAACACAGAAAGGATCTGTTCAAAACAATGATGAAATTGAGAGGATGGCTGCCATTTAATGGCAAATATTTGCTGTTATTTTAGAACAACGGCTGTTATATTGAAATAATGGCAGTTATTTACTGTTATATGGCGGCCATCCACTCAATTTCAACATTGTGTGGACAGAGTCTTTCTGTGTTTTTAATCCACTCCTGGTTTGGTTGCAATACTGACTGAAATATACTGACTGAAAAATACATAGTGTGAACGCAGCCTAATAGGTAAGATGCAAATCTCCATATCTCGGAACGCCTCTCGGGCGTCACCTGTCACATGACTTACTTACAGAGGTAAGAGGAAAAACATAAACTGGATCATGTCAAATCAATACATTAATATATATCGTATAAATCAGATTTCAAATTTAAACCTTTAGGGTAACGAGTATCTAAGTACAAAATCCAGTAGGCCTCCCTTTTTCTTAAAATCTGCACCCAATCACCTCCTCGTGATCGTTTGTTAACCCTTTCCAGGGCACAGATAGAGAGGCCCGTTGTATCTCCTCCATGACATTCACTAAAATGTCTGGACAGTCCTGAAAGACTTGTTGGTGTTTGACGCACTGTGTGCACGAATGTCCGCTATGTGTTCACTAAAACTTGTCTTTAACATCCTCTTAGTTGTAGCTTACACAGTGTGCATTCTGCCACATAGATGACGTAAGTGGTGGCACAATTGATAAAGGATTTATGCTAAATGAATGTCCAGTACTATATGATGTAATTGAGTTGTTTTTTTAGTTGTAAATTTGCAGAGGGGACAGCTTTGTCCTCCGCATTTGTGGAATCCTATTGTTGTGAGCCAGTTCGTGTTATTTCTGGGAATATTAGTGATATTAAGGTTACTTGGGGACAACATGTTGCCTAGGGTTTTCCCCCCTTTTGGCAACACATCTCACTCCTGATGAAAGTATTTTTGTATAGTGCTTGAAAAGCACTATATTGTAATCCGTATTCTTCTTCCGTTTCTTCTTCTTCCAGCTATTTTTCTGCGCGTAATACAGACCGAACCGCTTTGCGCAGACACTCCGTTCAAACTGCGTTTCAAAGCCCTCGGCGGTGTGTTATGTACTATCTATTTTCCGTTTCGATCGGATTTGTCGTTTTTAAAAAATTTACGTTTAAAGACCCCGAATTTCCCATACAAAATAATGGCCCATTGCAAATAATGGCCACACTCTAACCGCTAACAGCCAATCACAGCACATATGCAAATAGCTGAAATATAGCAGCCAATAGGAACTCTAAGGTCTCGTCAGGCATGTAGCACAACATCCACAGTCACATGTCCACTATTGGCCAATAGAAGATGTAATATATGGAAGGTCCTTAACGATTTTGTCTCACTGACATGAGTAAGATTGTCATGGTAACCGAGCAATGAACTTTACCATTATAAGTACCCAGATCACTCTTAAAAGGGACACAAGTCGTTCTTAAAGGGACCCAAGTCGCTCTTAAAGGGGCGGGACCCAAGTCGCTCTTAAAAGGAAGGGACCCAAGTCGCTCTTAAATGGTCCCATGTAGCTCTTAAAGGGATCCAAGTCGCTCTTAAAGGGACGGGACGCATGTTGCTCTTAAAGGGACCCAAGTCACTCCAAAAGGTATGGGACCCATGTCGCTCTTAAAGAGACCCATGTCGCTAGAGGGACCTGGGTCTCTTTAAGAGCGACCTGGGTCCCTTTAAGAGCGGCCTGGGTCCCTTTAAGAGCGAAATATGTCCCTTCAAGAGTGAAATGTCCCTTTAAAAGCGACCTGGGTCCCTTTAAGAGCAAAATGGGTCCCTTTAAGAGCGAAATATGTTCCTGTTAAGAGCAAAATGGGTCCTTTTAAGAGCGACCTGGGTCCCTTTAGAGCGACCTGGGTCCCTTTAAGAGCGAAATATGTCCCTTTAAAAGAGACCTGGGTCTCTTTAAGAGCAAAATTTCCAAATGTTCCAAATTTCCAAATGTTCAGTAAAATTTCAAAATCAGATATTTTTAGGGACCTGTTAAAGTGTATTTGAGGGGCCTGTATGTTAGAAAGCCCCACAAAGCACCCCATTTCAGAAACTGCACCCCCCAAACTCTGCAAAAGAACATCCAGAAAGTGTTTTAACCCTTTTGGAGAGTCACAGAAATAAAAGCTAAGTGTGTAAGAAATTTGAAAATTTTAATTTTCTGTGCAGAGATTTTATTGTAATCCAATATTTTTCATATTTATAAACTTATTACCAGAGAAATTCACCCCAATATCGATTGCCCCGTTTCTGCAGTTTATAGAAATACCTCATATGTGGCCCTAATGCATTGTTTGACGGAACCACAAGCCTCAGATACAAAGGAGCGCCTAGTGAATTTCAATGGCTCAGTTATATTTGTCATTTCTGACTGTACCACTTAAGGTTGGCAGAGGCTCTGGGGTGCCAAAACATAAACACCCCTAAAGGGACACCATTTAGAAAACTAGACCCCTCAAGGAATGTAACAAGGGGTGCGTGTGAGCATCTGGACCCCACAGGTGCTTCACAGATTTTCCGAACAATATGGCGTGAAAAAAGAAAAATTTATTTTTTACACTATAACGTTGTTCTAGCCTTCAATTTTTCATTTTCACAATGGGATAAAAGAAAAAAAAAAACACAAAGCGTGTAGCGCAGTTTCTCCCGAGTACAGGAATACCCCACATGTGGACATAAAGTGCCAAGCGGGCACAGGACGAGCCTCCAAAGGGAAGAAGCGCCAATTGGCCTTTGCAAGCTGGATTTTACTGGAATGGATTTCAAGGGCCATGTCGCATTTACAGAGCCCTCGTGCTGCCAAGACACTTGAAACCCCCCACAAGTGACCCCATTCTGGAAACTACACCCCTTAAGGAATCTAACAAGGGGTGCAGTGAGCATATGGACCCCACTCGTGACGGGCACAAATGTGGAACAATGTTACGTGAAAGGGAAATTTTTCATTTTTTCACTTTCACGGCACAAATGTGCCCGTCATCAAGGGGTCCATATCCTCACTGCACCGCTTGTTAGATTCCTTGAGGGGTGTAGTTTCCAGAATGGGGTCACTTGTGGGGGGTTTCCATTGTTTTGGCAGCACGAGGGCTCTGTAAATGCGACATGGCGTTCATCATCCATTCTGGCCGAATCCAGCCTCCAAAATCCAGGGCTTGCCCTGCGCCCCACATGGCGCTTTATGTCCACATGTAGGGTATTTACAGACTCGGGGGAAATTGCTCTACACATTTTGTGTGTTTTTTTCTCTTTTAACCCCTTGTGAAAATGAAAAATTCAAGGCTAAACCAACATTATAGTATAAAAAATGTAATATTTCATTTTCACGCCACATTGTTCCACATTTGTGCCCGTCACCAGTGGGGTCCATATGCTCACTACACCCCTTGTTACATTCCCTAAGGGGTGTAGTTTCCATAATGGGGTCACTTGTGGGGGGTTTTAATGGTCTTGGCAACACAGGGGCCATTTAAATGCAACATGGCCCCCGAAATCCATTCCATTCCAAATCCAGCCTCCAAAAACCAAATGGTGCTCCTTCCCTTTGGAGGCTTACCCTGCACCCGCATGGCGCTTTATGTCCACATGTGGGGTATTTTCGTACTCAGGGGAAATTGCTCTACACATTTTGTGTTTTTTTTTATCTTTTAACCCCTTGTAAAAATGAAAAATCAAGACAAGATCAATGATTTAGTGTAAAAATTAAGCATTTTTTACTCTAAATGTTGGTCTAGCCCCTTGAGTTTTCCCATTTCCACAAGAGGTTAAAAAAGAAAATGAACACAAAACGTGTAGAGTAATTTCCTCTGAGTACGAAAATTCCCCACATGTGGCATAATGTGCCATATGGGCACAGGGCAAGCCACCAAAGGGACAGAGCGCCATTTAGAGGCTGGAATGGAGGATGGAGGCCATGTCGCAATTACAAAGCACCTGTGCTGCCAGAACAGTAGAAACCCCCCACAAGTGACCCCATTATGGAAACTACACCCCATAAGGAATCTAAAAAGGGGTGCAGTGAGCATATGGACCCCACTAGTGACGGGCAAATTTGTCGAACATGTGCCAGGAAAATAAAAAATATATATTTTTTTCATTTTCACGTCCCAAATGTCCCATATCCCTGCTGCCCCCCTTGTTAGATTCCTTATGGGGTGTAGTTTCCAGAATGGGGTCACTTGTGGGGGGTTTCTACTGTCCTGGCTGCACAGAGGCTTTGTAATTGCATCATAGCATCCTCTAATGGGAATGGCGGCCATACCTATTTAGCTGGGGAAAAGGGACAATTCTAATTTATTTGGGGGTATTAGGCCAATTATTAGTTTATAAGGTTGAAAACGACAGGTGTCCATCAAATTCAACCTGTATTGATCCAGAGGAAGGCAAAAAACCCTTGTGAGGTAGACAACAGTAGCCTCATCACTGGGAAAAAATAATGGCGATCAGAATAATTCCCGGATCAACGTGACCCCTGAAATAGGAATAAGGGACAGAATTTAGATAATGTGAACCCCAGTGACGTGTAGTATGCCTTGAAGCGATCCAGTATGCAGAGGCCGGGGTGATCAGGACAGGCGTCACACTGGAAAATGGTTGTCCTTCCTGATCCCCCTGTTACACCACACTCTGCACTTCTTCTGGGGTCTGCTGTTTTTCAGTGTGGGGGACGTCACCTGGAAAATGTTTTCCTGGTGCGATACGGGGTCCTTCATATCCAGAAGCGCTGGGTCCGCTCCATGGCTGCTAAATATTAGGGCTCTATTACTGCCTCTGATATTTTCAGATTGTGCGGCAAGCTACAGTAGCTCGGGCAGCGAGGGACCAGAAGAGGGGGTGCTGGTATAAAAGTTATCCCCGTACAGGTGGTAACCTTTATCCAGCAGTGGGAAGATCAGTTCCCAAACGATCTTCCCACTAACTCCGAGGATGGGGGGGGGGGTATGCAGGATTCGGGTGTCCCTTCCTTCATACACTCTAAGGGTACGTGCACACTGCGGAATCGCAACAGATATCCCTTCACGCATTCCGCAGCTGGCACCCATTGGCAGACTGATGCAGGCGTGCGTCTCCGTCCGTGCCATGGACTTCATTCTATGCACGGGCGGATTCCGCTCTCCGACCAATGTGTTCATTCTTTGGATGGACGATGGAATCCGCCAGTGCATAGAATGAAGTCTATGACATGGGTGGAGACACTCGCCTGCATCAGTCCGCCGGTGGGTGACAGCTGTGGAATGCACAAAGGGTTATCCTTCGCCATTCCGCAGTGTGCACGTACACTAAATCTGTAAGTGTACCCTGAGGTACTCTCACAGAGTGTGTAGAATTTCACGCCATACCGTCATCTCTTATTGGGACGGTACTGGCGGAAAAGACGTGTCTGGGGGGCAGCGTACGCTACGCTACCCCCCAGACACGTCACTGGATGATGAGGAGGATGAGGATGAATGGAGGAAAGAAGGATCCACCCATTCATCCTCACTGGCTGTTTCGGTGTCGGAGGCAATAATAACGTATGCGTCCGATGCCGAAAACACCCTGGGGGCAATCTTTATACAGGGATTGGTATATGGGGTATGTAAATGTGTTCTGGTGTAGTGTAAAACTTTATTTTGTGTAGTGTGGTGTAGTGTAGTGTTTTTTACGTTTTTTTTTTGACAGTAAGAAATAATATACCTACACAAAAAAGAAGCTGCTGATAAATGCCGCACTTATGTGCGGCACTTATCAGCAGACAGTGGCGGTATGATATAGGGGGGAAAAACGCCCCTACGCCAAAAAGGAGGAGTTGCTGATCAGCGGCGCACTTATGTGCAATGCTGATCAGCACTCAGCGGCGTTAGGGCAAATAAAAAGAAAAGAAAAAAATTTGAAAAAAAAAAAAAACTTTTTACACCAAAGCAAATGATCAGTGTATAATATACACTGATCAGCCGCTAGGGGGCAGTAGAATGGAGCTGGCGGAGATGGCCGAAGATGGGGGCAACGGAAAAGCCCGAAGAGCCGAAGATTCCCGACGAAGACCGAACGAACCCGGAAGTGGCGGCAACGAGGAGAAGAGGACGCGCGGGACCGCGAATCTTCGTTCCGGAGGCCAGGATCAGGTGAGCATGGTACACCTGCACCACACACACCTGTTCTGCACCCCTCAGCTACCTAGCTGAGGGGTGCAGAACCCGGCCGGACACTATTTAACTGTTAGATCGCCATGATGGGCCGGGGGGGGGGGGGGGGGGGTGTTAATCACCCCCCGTGCCGACGAGCAGAGATGGCTTGCTATACATTATAGCAGGCCATCTTCCCCGATCGCTGTGTGCGAACACACAGCGAGCGGGGAAACATCGGGCGTAAATTTACGCCCTGGTGCATTAAGTACCAGGCTGCGAGGGCGTAAATTAACGCCCGATGTCGTTAAGGGGTTAAGCGACCTGGGTCCCTTTAAGAGCGAAATGGGTCCCTTTAAGAGCGACCTGGGACATTTTAAGAGCGACCTGGGTCCCTTTAAGAGCGACCTGGGTCCCTTTAAGAGCGACCTGGGTCCTTTTAACCCCTTAAGGACAGAGCCTGAAATGGCCTTAATGACAGAGACAAATTTTATGAATATGACCAGTGTCACTTTATTCATTAATAACTTCGGGATGCTTTTACCTATCCGGCTGATTCTGAGATTGTTTTCTCGTGACATATTGTACTTTACATTTCTGGTAAATTGGAGTCGATAATCATAACAAATCTTTATGAAAAAAACCCAAATAATGTGAAAAAATGTGAAAAACTGCATTTTTCCAACTTTGAAACTTTTTTGCGTATACAGAAAGTGGTTATACCACATAAATTATATATTAAATAGCATTAGCAACATGTCTACTTTATGTTGGCGGCATTTATTAAACGATCTTTAATTTTTTTTAGACAATAGGAAGCGTAAAACATTAGCAGCAATTTTCCAAATTTTCAGTAAAATTTCAAATCAGATATTTTTAGGGACCTGTTCAGGTTTAAAGTGTATTTGAGGGGCCTGTATGTTAGAAAGCCCCACAAAGCACCCCATTTCAGAAACTGCACCCCCCACACTCTGCAAAAGCATATCCAGAAAGTGTTTTAACCCTTTAGGGGAGTCACAGAAATAAAAGCTAAGTGTGTAAGAAATTTGAAAATTTTAATTTTCTGTGCAGAGATTTTATTGTAATCCAATATTTTTCATAATTATAAACCTATTACCAGAGAAATGCACCCTAATAATTATTGCCCCGTTTCTGCAGTTTACAGAAATACCCCATATGTGGCCCTATTGCGCTATTTGACGCAACCACAAGCCTCAGATACAAAGGAGCGCCTAGTGAATTTCAACGCCTCCGTTATATTTGGTCATTTCTGACTGTACCACTTCAGGTTGGCAGAGGCTCTGGGGTGCCAAAACCTAAAAAACACCCCTAAAGGGACACCATTTAGAAAACTAGACCCCTCAAGGAATGTAACAAGGGGTGCGGTGAGCATTTGGACCCCACAGGTGCTTCACAGATTTTCCGAACAATATGGCGTGAAAAAAGAAAAATTTATTTTTTACACTAAACCGTTGTTCTAGCCTTCAATTTTTCATTTTCTTAAAGGGATAAGAGGAAAAAAAAGACACAAAATGTGTAGCGCAGTTTCTCCCGAGTACGGAAATACCCCACATGTGGCGATAAAGTGCCAAGGGGGCGCAGGACGAGCCTCCAAAGGGAAGGAGCACCAATTGGCTTTTGGAAGCTGAATTTCACTGGAAAGGATTTCAAGGGCCATGTCGCATTTACAGAGCCCTCGTGCTGCCAAGACACTGGAAACCCCCCACAAGTGATTCCATTCTGGAAACTACACCCCTCAAGGAATCTAACAAGGGGTTCAGTGAGCATATGGACCCCACTGGTGACGGGCACAAATGTGGAACAATGTGACGTGAAAGGGAAAAATTTCATTTTTTCACTTTCATGGCACAAATGTGCCCGTCATCAAGGGGTCATATCCTCACTGCACCCCTTGTTAGATTCCCTGAGGGGTGTAGTTTCCAGAATGGGGTCACTTGTGGGGGGTTTCCAGTGTTTTGGCAGCACGAGGGCTCTGTAAATGCGACATGGCGTTCATCATCCATTCTAGCCAAATCCAACCTCCAAAATCCAAATGGCGCTCCTTCCCTTCGGAGGCTTGCCCTGCGCCCACATGGCGCTTTATGTCCACATGTGGGGTATTTACGGACTCGGGGGAAATTGCTCTACACATATGTGTGTTTTTTTCTCTTTTAACCCCTTGTGAAAATGATAAATTCAAGGCTAAACCAACATTATAGTGTAAAAAATGTAATATTTCATTTTCACGCCACATTGTTCCACATTTGTGTCCGTCACCAGTGGGGTCCATATGCTCACTACACCCCTTGTTACATTCCTTGAGGGGTGCAGTTTCCATAATGGGGTCACTTGTGGGGGGTTTCAACTGTCTTGGCAACACAGAGGCCTTTGAATGCAACATGGCCCCTCAAAATCCATTCCATCCAAATCCAGCCTTCAAAAACGAAATGGCGCTCCTTCCCTTCGGAGGCTTGCCCTGCGCCCACATGGCGCTTTATGTCCACATGTGGGGTATTTACGGACTCGGGGGAAATTGCTCTACACATATTGTGTGTTTTTTTCTCTTTTAACCCCTTGTGAAAATGATAAATTCAAGGCTAAACCAACATTATAGTGTAAAAAATGTAATATTTCATTTTCACGCCACATTGTTCCACATTTGTGCCCGTCACCAGTGGGGTCCATATGCTCACTACACCCCTTGTTACATTCCTTGAGGGTGTAGTTTCCATAATGGGGTCACTTGTGGGGGGGTTCAACTGTCTTGGCAACACAGAGGCCTTTTGAATGCAACATGGCCCCTTAAAATCCATTCCATCCAAATCCAGCCTTCAAAAACCAAATGGCGCTCCTTCCCTTCGGAGGCTTACCCTGCAACCGCATGGCGCTTTATGTCCACATGTGGGGTATTTCCGTACTCAGGGGAATTGCTCTACACATTTAGTGTTTTTTTTTATCTTTTAGCCCCTTGTGAAAATGAAAAAATCATGACAAGATTAATGATTTAGAGTAAAAATTTTACAAAAATTACACTAAATGTTGGTCTAGCCTTGATTTTTTCCATTTCCACAAGGGGTTTAAAAAAGAAAATGAACACAAAACGTGTAGGGTAGTGTCCCCTGAGTACGAAAATACCCCACATGTGGACATAATGTGCCATATGGGCACAGGGCAAGCCACCAAAGGGACAGAGCGCCATTTAGAGGCTGGAATGGAGGATGGAGGCCATGTCGCAATTACAAAGCTCCTGTGCTGCCAGGTCAGTAGAAACCCCCGACAAGTGACCCCATTCTGGAAACTACACCCCATAAGGAATCTAACAAGGGGTGCAGTGAGGATATGGACCCCACTGGTGACGGGCACTTACGTAAAACATGTGCCGAGAAAATAAAAAATACCATTTTTTTCATTTTCACGTCCAAATGTGGCCGTCACCAGGGGGCCATATCCCCGCTGCCCCCCTTGTTAGATTCCTTATGGGGTGTAGTTTCCAGAATGGGGTCACTTGTGGGGGGTTTCTACTGTCCTGGCAGCACAGAGGCTTTGTAATTGCATCATGGCATCCTCTAATGGGAATGGCGGCCATACCTATTTAGCTGAAGAAAAAGGGACAATTCTAATTTATTTGGGGGTATTAGGCCAATTATTAGTTTATAAGGTTGGAAATGACAGGCGTCCATCAAACTCAACCTGTGTTGATCCAGAGGAAGGCAAAAACCCTCGTAAGGCAGACGACAGTAGCCTCATCACTGGGAAAAAATTCCTTCCCGACTCCATAATGGCGATCAGAATAATCCCTGGACCAACGTGACCCCTGAAATAGGAATAAGGGACAGAATTTAGATAATGTAGAACCCCAGTGACGTGTGGTGCGCCTTGGAGCGATCCAGTATGCAGAGGCCGAGGGGATCAGGACAGGTGGCACACTGGTAAATGGTGTCCTTCCTGATCCCCCTGTTACCCCACACTCTGCACTTCTTCTGGGGTCTCCCTTTCTCCAGTGTGGGGGACGTCACCTGGAAAATGTTGCCCGGGGGCGATACGGGGTCCTTCATATCCAGAAGCGCTGGGTCCGCTCCATGGCTGCTAAATATAAGGGCTCTATTACTGCTTCTGATATGTTCGGATCGTGCCGCAAGCTACAGGGCAGCGAGGGACCGGAAGAGGGGGTGCTGGTATAAAAGTTATCCCCGTACAGGTGGTGACCTTTATCCAGCAGTGGGAAGATCAGTTCCCGGACGACCTTCCCACTAACTCCGAGGATGGGGGGGGGGGGGGGGGGGGGGGGGGGGGGGGGCATCTGGGGCTGGATTCGGGTGTCCCTTCATACACTCTAAGGGTATGTGCACACTGCGGAATCGCGACAGATAACCCTTCGTGCATTCCACAGTTGGCACCTGCCGGCGGAGTGATGCAGGCGCGCGTCTCCGTCCGTGTCATAGACTCCATTCTATGCACGGGCGGATTCCGCTCTCCGTCCAACGTGTTCATTCTTTGGACGGACGACGGAATTCCGCCCATGCATAACATGGAGTCTTTGACACGGGTGGAGACGCGCGCCCGCATCAGTCCGCCGGCGGGTGCCAGCTGCGGAATGCACAAAGGGTTATCCTTCGCCATTCCGCAGTGTGCACGTACCCTAAATCTGTAAGTGCACCCTGAGGTACTCTCACAGAGTTAGTAGAATTTCACTCCATACCGCCATCTCTTATTGGGACGGTACTGGCGGAAAAGACGTGTCTGGGGGGCAGCGTACGCTACGCTACCCCCAGACACGTCACTGGATGATGAGGATGAATGGAGGAAAGAAGGATCCCCCCATTCATCCTCACTGGCTGTTTCGGTGTCGGAGGCAACAATAGCGTATGCGTCCGATACCGAAAACACCCTGGGGGCCATCTTTATATGGGGACTAGTATATGGGGTATGTAGTGGTGTAGTGTCAAACTTTATTTCAATGTAATGTAGTGTTTTTTACGTGTTTTTTTTACAGTAAGTATAAAAAAAAACCTACGCCAACAAAGGCGTTGCTGATAAATGCCGTACTTATGCGCGACACTTATAAGCAGACCGTGGCAGTAGATTACAGAAAAAAAACACCCTACGCCAAAAAGGAGGAGTTGCTGATTAGCAGCGCACTTTCGTGCGATGCTGATCAACACTCAGCGGCGATAGGGTGCGGAAAATAGAAAAAAAAATAATTTGGAAAAAAAAAAAAAAAAAATTTCTATATTCTGAATATCCCTGTAGCTGCTGATAAGTGTATTACACATATCAGCCGCTAGGGGGCAGCAGAGCGCAAAATCCGGAAATTGACGAGGCTGGAGCCGAAAATAGCCGAGAGAAGACGACGGGGACGCCGGAAAGACCCGAAGACCCGAACGTAATGACGGAGGACGCCGCGAACCCGGAAGACGCCGATCAGGAGCCCGGGACAGGTGAGTAATGTACAAATACCTGCTCATGACCCCTCCGCTACCTAGCTGAGGGGTCCAGGGCAGGTATTTATTATTTTGTGGGACTCTGATCGCCGTGCCACCGGCCCGATCGCCGTGAACGGCCGGCCGGCCGTTCACGGCGATCGGGCGGTGGCACGGCGATCAACATTACTTTTTTACAGTAATGGCGGTCGGCGCCGTCCTCGGACAGCACCGACCGCCATTTTTTTCCGGGTCATCGGGTCACCGATGACCCGAAAGGTTCCGATCGCCACTATTGGCTGATCTGAATTGATTAGCCAATAGCGGCGATCGTAAGCACGGGGGGGTGTTAACCACCCCCCGTGCCGTGAAGCTATGATGGCCTGCTATGATTTATAGCAGGCCATCTTCCCCGACCGCTGTGTGTGAACACGCAGCGATCGGGGAAACATCGGGCGTAAATTTACGCCCTGATGCGCTAAGTACCAGGGCGCGAGGGCGTAAGTTTACGCCCGATGTCTTAAGGGGTTAAG
>NW_027209138.1:0-33165 GCF_027789765.1 Dendropsophus ebraccatus
CCTTCATTCTTACTCCACTATATTTTCCCAAAATGTGGCCGTATGTACTGCTCTAAACTACTTAATCATTAAGGCCATATAAATATAAACTAAAAAGATTTTTAAGTAAACAGCCTTTCTGTCTTTATATTCAACATGGTCTGACTCTGGCCATAACCCGCATGTATGAGCCTTATGCTGAACCAGAATAGACTGTAACCTACCTGACCCAAAAGCGAGAATATCAATGATATTCTGCCCACGTAGTGTAGGGTATAGGAGCTCCTCCAGACTGCAGGTACGGACAAGCCATAAGCACATAGCAAGTTCAAATCTCACGTCTCCAGTATTATCAGCTGCTTATATTCTGCAGAAGCTGTTGTATTCCTTTCCAGTCTGACACAGTGCTCTCGTTGCTTGCCACCGTCTGTCCGTGACAGGAACCTGTCTTAAGCTGTAGCAAATCCTATAGAAAAACCTCTCCGCTTTCCAGACTGGAAGAAAACACCCATTCCTGGAGGACATACAGCAGCTGATAATTATGAAGAGTTAGATTTTTTTAATGGACGTAATTAACAAATCTCTGGCACTTTCTTGCACCAGTGTGATTTGAAAAGAATTTTTTTTCCCCTAAACTATCCCTTTAAATTCATCCATAATCTTATATTCCACCATATATTATGTATGAAAATCTCATGTTATCCTAAAAAGGTTAAATGCAAAGGACTCCTGCGCCTGCCCGGGCGCTGATGCCTGCGGACAGAGCACATGTAACTGACTTAAAGGTCTATTAAATGCACTTGATTATTTCATCAACATGGAGGGAGAGTAATAATTCATGGAGACGATCCGACATGGCAGAATTACTGTAATGCATATTGACACGACATGTGCAGGCGGCTGACATCTGACTTCATTTATGCTGATGCAAAGTCTTGACACAGAATAAGGAAAATCAATAAGTGGCTTCAGCAGAATAGAGAAGAGGAAGAAAGGGCTTGGTAACTAAATTCTTAAATGCATAAGCTGTTATCTACCTAGATGTAAGTGAGTTAAGCCGGTCCCTCACTAGCCATTGGCGACGACGATACCGCTCCTGTCCATTATCTTAATCCACAATTGACTGAATTTGGAGGAACCTTTTTACAGATTTTATGATACAGCGGGGGACAATTTCGCAATCTCTTTTCAATAGGCCGCCTTTAAGTGCTTTTAAAGGAAAAAAAAAAACCTGAAAGATCTTTGTATGTAATTTAGATATCTCGAAGATGTCTGCTGGAGGATGATGATTTATGTGTAATTTGCTTCAAATCAATGATTATTTTAAAGGGAGCCTGTAACATGGAAAAAGCAGTCTAATCTGTCAGCCTCATGTTATAGAGCAGGAGGAGATGAGCAGAACGATATATGGCTTTAGTGGCAAATAGTCAATGTAACTTATATTTTATTCATTTAAACCTTTGCTTGGGAGTCTAATGGGCGGTCCTACTCAGTGATTGACAGCTATCTGTATATGCATTTACATGTAGGGCGGGCTGTCAGTCATTAAGACTGAATTACAGAAACAATATTCATTTTATTTCCTTACTAATCTTTACATTTGTTCTATTAAAGTGGTAATCTAGAAAAAAATGTTGTTAAATCAACTGAAAGTTATACAGATTTATATATTTATTTTATTTAAAATTCTCAAGTATTCCAGTACTTATCAGCTGCTGTATGTCCTGCAGGAAGTGGTGTATTTTTTCCAGTATGACACAGCAGGGCCGCCGATAGGGCAGTACAAGTGGTCCCCCTTGCCACCTGTTTTTGAGCATCCCGAGAAGCTGCGGCCGCGCAGCTTCTCGGGATGCACAGACCGCTTTGATGTTCCACCCGCACATTTAGCGGGCGGAACATTAAAGCGATCAGAATGCAGGAGCAGGACCTGGCAGTGTCCTACTCCTGTATTCTCTCCCATAGGCTGCCGGCACTTCATACCAGCGACCTCTCCGGCAGGCGTGATCATGTGACGTCATCACGCCTGCCGGAAGTCCCGTCCCTGCGGCTCGCAAGATGGAGCCCGAAGAGGAGGAAGCGCTGCTGCCTGCACAGCGCAGATTAGGTGAGTAGGATGTTTGTTTTTTTAGGGGCACCTCTGGGGGCATTATTAGTTCATGGGGGGTACCTCTGGGGGCATTATTAGTATATGGGGGCACCTCTGGGGGCATTATTAGTGTATGGGGGCACCTCTGGGGGCATTATTAGTGTATGGGGGCACCTCTGGGGGCATTATTAGTGTATGGGGGCACCTCTGGGGGCATTATTATCTCATGGGGGCACCTCTGGGGGCATTATTAGTTCATGGGGGGCACCTCTGGGGGCATTATTAGTATATGGGGGCACCTCTGGGGGCATTATTAGTTTATGGGGCACCTCTGGGGGCATTATTAGTTCATGGGGGCACCTCCGGGGGCATTATTAGTATATGGGGGCACCTCTGGGGGCATTATTAGTTCATGGGGGGCACTTCTGGGGGCATTATTAGCATATGGGGGCACCTCTGGGGGCATTATTAGTGTATGGGGGCACCTCTGGGGGCATTATTAGTGTATGGGGGCACCTCTGGGGGCATTATTAGTGTATGGGGGCACCTCTGGGGGCATTATTAGTGTATGGGGGCACCTCTGGGGCATTATTAGTGTATGGGGGCACCTCTGGGGGCATTATTATCTCATGGGGGCACCTCTGGCGGCATTATTAGTTCATGGGGGGCACCTCTGGGGGCATTATTAGTATATGGGGGCACCTCAGGGGGCATTATTAGTTCATGGGGGCACCTCTGGGGGCATTATTAGTTCATGGGGGGCACCTCTGGGGGCATTATTAGTATATGGGGGCACCTCTGGGGGCATTATTAGTTCATGGGGGCACCTCTGGGGGCATTATTAGTTCATGGGGGCACCTCCGGGGGCATTATTAGTATATGGGGGCACCTCTGGGGGCATTATTAGTTCATGGGGGCACCTCTGAGGGCATTATTAGTTTATGGGGGCACCTCTGGGGGCATTATTAGTTCATGGGGGCACCTCTGGGGGCATTATTAGTATATGGGGGCACCTCTGGGGGCATTATTAGTTTATGGGGGCACCTCTGGGGGCATTATTAGTATATGGGGGGCACCTCTGGGGGCATTATTAGCTCATGGGGGCACCTCTGGGGGCATTATTAGTATATGGGGGAACCTCTGGGGGAATAATTAGATAATGGGGGCACCTCTGGGGGCATTATTAGTA
Organism: Dendropsophus ebraccatus; assembly: GCF_027789765.1. Classification (NCBI taxonomy): domain Eukaryota; kingdom Metazoa; phylum Chordata; class Amphibia; order Anura; family Hylidae; genus Dendropsophus; species Dendropsophus ebraccatus. Next base: position 3,255 of record NW_027209138.1, read on the forward strand.
TATGGGGGCACCTCTGGGGGCATTATTAGTTCATGGGGGCACCTCTGGGGGCATTATTAGCTCATGGGGGCACCTCTGGGGGCATTATTAGCTCATGGGGGCACCTCTGGGGGCATTATTAGTATATGGGGGCACCTCTGGGGGCATTATTAGCTCATGGGGGCATTATTAGTATATGGGGGCACCTCTGGGGGCATTATTAGTTCATGGGGGCACCTCTGGGGGCATTATTAGTTCATGGGGGCACCTCTGGGGGCATTATTAGTATATGGGAGCACCTCTGGGGGCATTATTAGTTCATGGGGGCACCTCTGGGGGCATTATTAACTCATGGGGGCATCTCTGGGGCATTATTAGTGTATGGGGGTACCTCTAGGGGCATTATTAGTTCATGGGGGCCACCTCTGGGGGCATTATTAGTTCATGGGGGCACCTCTGGGGGCATTATTAGCTCATGGGGGTACCTCTGGGGGCATTATTAGTTCATGGGGGCCACCTCTAGGGGCATCCCACATTCCTACTCGCTTTACTGCACATAACACCAAACAGCGCAGTTACTATGGGAGCCTACAGGAGGGAGGAAGGGAAGGAAGTTGCTAGAAATGTGCGGAGACTAAATTGTTTGTCTCGCAGGTTCTGATGAAACATATCTGGAAGAAATCATCATGGAGGTCTGGGCCGGATGGAGAGGAAAGGGAAAGTGACGCCTCAGATCAAAGAAGACGTCACCTGTGAGTCACTGTATGACACTTTTCTTATTTTGTAGAACATCATTTAGTAGGGGTGCCCCGAGGTGACAGCTACTACATTATCTGTACTCAGAGATATCACTGTGTTATCTGTGGTGTTACATAGGACTGCAGGTGACTACTACATTATCTGTACTCAGAGATATCACTGTGTTATCTGTGGTGTTACATAGGACTGCAGGTGACTACTACATTATCTGTACTCAGAGATACCACTGTGTTATCTGTGCTGTTACATAGGACTGCAGGTGACATCTACTACATTATCTGTACTCAGAGATATCACTGTGTTATCTGTGGTGTTACATAGGACTGCAGGTGACAGCTACTACATTATCTGTACTCAGAGATATCACTGTGTTATCTGTGCTGTTACATAGGACTGCAGGTGACTACTACATTATCTGTACTCAGAGATATCACTGTGTTATCTGTGGTGTTACATAGGACTGCAGGTGACATCTACATTATCTGTACTCAGAGGGATATCACTGTGTTATCTGTGCTGTTACATAGGACTGCAGGTGACTACTACATTATCTGTACTCAGAGGGATATCACTGTTATCTGTGCTGTTACATAGGACTGCAGGTGACATCTACTACATGATCTATATTTAGAGATATCACTGTGTTATCTGTGCTGTTACATAGGACAGGTGAAATCTACTACATTATCTGTACTCAGAGATACCACTGTGTTATGTGGTGTTACATAGGACTGCAGGTGATATCAGGTGATTTCTCCAGGTTGCAGAAGTTCAAACTTCATCGTGCCCTGGTGTGCTGGTGTCTGTATACATGTGTGCTGGTGTCTGTATGTGTGTATACATGTGTGCTGGTGTCTGTATACATGTGTGCTGGTGTCTGTATACATGTGTGCTGGTGTCTGTGTGTGAGATCAATTCTAGAGAACTGGCTCATATATCCCATTTTCCCCAGTGGCTTAAAATGTAACCTCTGTTATACAGTTATAAAATTGTAGAATCTAAATGTGAACAAGGTGCAATTCAAATAGACACTTACTTGTATAGCTGTCTCTTGTGCTCTGTATGCAGTGCATTATATTCACCCTTGCAACGTACAATTTATAGCGTGTCTACAAGCCCAGCGGGGCTCATTATGATGAAGACTAAAACTTATACAAGAGTGGGGTAGGGGTTCCCCTGTATTCAGAATGCTGTTGAGTGCTAGGCAATGCCCGTCTGGGATTATTGAATTACGAGGGTCTATGCAGAGAAGGATAAAGACACCTCTGCTGCACAAACAGGATCTCCTAGAAAGCGTTCTCACTGCCATGTATTCGCTATCACTGGCTTGGGTGAGCTAAACTAGTCTGCCTGGGGGGGGGTGTGATTTGTACATGCTCACTAACATGGAACAGCCTCATTATATTAGCCTTATCAACATATTCTATGTTAGTGAGCATACCGAGGACGGGGATATTGGTGAACATATACAAATCAAACAGCCCCCCAGACCCTCGAAATTCAATAATCCCAGACAGGGCATTGCCTAGTACTCAACAGCATTCTGAATACAGGGGAACCCCTACCCCACTCTTGTATAAGTTTTAGTCTCCATCATAATGAGCCCCTCTGGGCTTGTAGACACGCTATAAATTGTACGTTGCAGGGGTGGATATAATGCACTGCATACAGAGCACAAGAGACAGCTATACAAGTAAGTGTCTGTCTGTATGGTGACATTTAAATTGCACCTTGTTCACATTTAGTTTCTACAATTTTATAACTGTATAACAGAGGTTACATTTTAAGCCACTGGGAAAAATGGGGAATATGAGCCAGTTCTCTAGAATTGATCTGAACCAAATTATACCTCCCAGCAAGGCGTGGGGCGAACATACTATTTTTTTTTTTTATTAATGTGGGGGGCCCAGACACTTTGGTTGTATGGGGCCCCGAAATTCCTGATGGCGGCCCTGTGACACAGTTCCCCATAGAAAATTTATCCTGCTCTGGACAGTTCCTGACATAGACAGAGGTGGCAGCAGAGAGCCTCGTGTCAGACAGGAAGGAATAATACACGTTTTGGCCCTTAAGGAAACAAAGACAATTTTCTTTCTTAAGTTAAGTCTCTTTCTTCCGCACCATACAGACATGACGTGTATCACCAGAGGGTTAAAGTCAATAGACCTACAGCCAATACTTACCCTTAATGGATGATAAAAATGTATGTGGATAGCCTCTTAGTCATGTTCTTTCGCAGACATGAATAACAAATAATGCAGAGAAGTCTGATTAGTTTGTAGTCTGTTACCATGGAAACAAATAGGTTGACCTAGGGGCTGTATGCTCTGATTCAGAGAGTTCCCCGTCTCCCACCCTCCCACTCACTCTGCCTGTTTCTCCTCCTGCTCAGTACTAGCTTGGCCTTAGGGCCCTATTCCACTGGACGGTTATCAATCGCATAATCGTTAATGATTTCAAACGACCGCTATTGCGAAAGACCTGAAAACGTTCACTCATTTCCATGGATCGTACTACTTATGATCGTATTTGCGATCGTTTTTTCTTCGCTATTTCTTCGCTATTGCGTTTGTATCTACTGCGAACGACCAAACAACGTCTTATTCAATTCGAACAATTTGCGAACGTTTTGCAAACAAGCAACGATAAAAATAGGTCCAGGTCTTATAAAGCGATCAACTATTTCTCGTTCGGTCGTTAATTGTTAACTGCATTTCAACCGATTATCATTTAGATTCGAACGATTTAACGATAATCTGAACGATAATCGTGGAATAGGGCCCTAACACACACCGGCTTATGACTGCAGTAAAAAAACAAGGCCAAGCTTGTGGCTGTGCCACCTCAGTATTGGCTGTGTTCTGGCTCTGAAAGATAAATGGGGAGGAACATTCTGTGCAAGCCCCCACCCCTAAAAAAGACGCTGGTTGTCTGTGGGGGAGTGAAGGTTATAAAAAGCTAGTGCCACCCTCTACAAGTTTTTTTTTAATCATTTTATTCATTAAATTCATTAAATGGCGAAAATTATTGACCAACTAATTGGGACAAGGCTTGCGGCCTAGGCTTGTGGCCTTGTTACCTGGAGATGTCCAATAAGAGGCAATGCATCCTATGAATGACCACAAGTTATATTCTCATATATTGATTATGTTGCTGATAATGATCATTTACATTTACGTGTATTGTTGACCTTTCTTCATTTACTTTGCCCAATATTGTTCCTGATGGGTCACAAAAGAGTAAATAGAAATGATTATAGGCCATATCTAAAGCTCATTTCTTTGAACTAGGAGCGGAGGCGCAGGAGCCTTCCCATTCAAACAGATAGCAAGCAGGATTCGCCGCCCTCCCATTAAAGCAGATAGGCAGAATTTCGGCACTGATTCCGTAGTGTGAACAGGCCCTAATTCGTGCCTTCTGAAGGTGCTGAAAATGAGTGCTAATCTCGCTGATCGGCACTCGCTTGCGTCCTTGCTTGACTCCTTATTGGGCCTTGTAAAAGGACCCTAAAGGTCTTAGGGTGCGTTTACACAGAAAGATTTATCTGACAGATTTTAGAAACCAAAGCCAGGAATGGATTTGAAAAGAGGATAGATCCCAGTCTTTCCTTTAATGACCTGATTCCAAAGAAATAAAAGTAGTTTACAGCTCTATAAAACTTCCAAACTTTATTCGGGATGCATCTTAAAATACTGAACAAATAAAAACACAGCAGCGCCGACGCGTTGCGAGGTACAACCTCTTAATCATGGCAAATTCTGTTTAACAATAGTACATTTTTATAGGTAAGATGCATGCCTCTGCAGGCCGGACCGCCCCTCGGGCGTGACCGGTCCGAACCAAAGACTACATGACTTACTTCCAGAGAATACAAAAAGTACAAAGAGTACAAAAACCAGGACTGGAGTCAATTCAATAAATATAAATCAAATAATTTTTTAGATTTAGGCCCTTGGGGTAATGGGTGTCTAGATACAGGATCCAAAAAGCTTCACGCTTTCTTAGTAATTGTACCCGGTCACCTCCTCGAGATGGTCTATTAACCCTCTCCAGGGCACATACAGAGATGCTACTATTGTCTCCTCCATGGCAATCCATGAAATGTCTGGAGAGACCAGAAACCGCTCTCCCCTGAATCGCACTGTGTGAACGGATGTCTGCCAAGTGCTCACTAATACAAACTTTTAACATTCTTTTAGTAGAACCCACATATAGTTTTTTGCATATACTACATTCCGCCACATAAATAATGTACGTACTTCTACAATTAATGAAATATTTAATTTTGAAGTTGCGACCTGAACTGCAAGATGTAACTAATAATTGTTTATTAGCAAATTTACATTTTTCCTCCACATTTATAGAAACCTGTACATGAAAGCCAATTATTCCTATTTCCATTGTAACAGCGATCATTAATAGTATTGACATTACTGGGCGATAGTATGTTGCCTAAGGTTTTTCCTCTTCTAGCCACACAACGTACCCCAGATGACAAAATTTTCTCGCATTTAGGGTCCTGAAATAACATCGGAACATATATGACATTTAATGACCTGATCCCTGTTTATAGTCTGTTCCTGGTATTGGCTTCAAAGATTTGTCAGATAAATCTGTCTGTGTAAACGCACCATAATTAGACTAAGAGATTTTTTGGTTTTTTTTTCCGATTAACAATAAATGATTGCAAACGAGCACTTTTGTAAATGACCTGAAATCGTTAACCATAATAATTAGAGATCAGCGAACATGCTCGTCCGAGCGAGATACTCACGATACTCAAGAAAATGGCATCTTCCTGCATGTTTTTCAGCCAATCATCATGCAGGAGAGTCTTTGGGGGCTCGTAGTATCACGTGGAAACCCTACATGTCAATAGCAGCGATTGGCTGGCCAGATCAGATGACCTGGGAATATAAGAATCAGATCCTGTGTCGCTTGCTTCAGACGGAGGCTGGATGAGCGTAGGGAGAAAGCTGCTGTCTGTCAGGAAGAGTGTTAGGCAGGGAATTAGTGTGCGGTTAGGCAGGAATCCGACATAAAGAACCCAACAGTCCTTCTAAGGGCTTAAATTTTTTTTGCTACTCTTGGCTGCTGGCTTGGACTTGTAGTGCAGATGTCAGTAGTCAATTTGTCCTGAGCTGACATTCTCTTGGCTGGCTGGGATCTGTAGTTCAGCTATACCTATCCTCACTGTGCAGTTCCTGTGCAACGGGTGCCTTAAAAAAAGAACCAGCACCAGTTACACATATACTGTATACGTCTACCCCCAAACTGCTGTCTGTAATCAATTAGTTCAAGGTTGTACTTTGACCCCTGATAGACATCAATCAACTCATTAGATTACTGGCCCAACAGTGGTCAGAAGTTGGAGCGAGGGAGGAGGTACAGGAACATGGGGGAGAGAGTCGGGAGCCCATAATTTGGCGTAATGTTGCGATTAGCCAGCCCCAGAGGCATCCATGCATGCTGCCCCTGCTGTTTCCTGTTTATTTACGTGTTGTTTTCATCATTTTCTGAGGTTTCCAGGTTTTTACACAACCTTCCCTGGGCTGAGCTTGGGTCCCCTGCAAAAATGCTCGAGTTTCACATTGACTTCAATGGGGTTCGTTACTCGAAATGAGCACCTATGCATCGGGAAATATTTGTTTTGAGTATCGAACAGCCGAGCATTTTTGTACTCGCTCATCACTAATAATATTGTAATTACAATCGTTCATATACTCTAGTATACAAGCGATTGTAATAACAAAAGAACAATGAACAATGCGTACATACACCAAAAGATTTGCAAACGATTAACAGCGATTTCATGGTCAGCTGAAACAATGCGATCAACGACAAACAAGTTTCCATTAGTCATTTGATTGTTGCCTGCATACACATGTACTGATTGCTGCCTGCATGTTGTACTGATTTTTCACACAATAATCTTTCAGTGTAATAGGTGAATTGATAGAAGAAACAGTAAGGTAAAAGGTGTCAGGGACCGGATAGGAGGGCCCCTTGCCTAATTTGCTATGTACTCTGTGGTGAATTTTTTCTGTAGAGTGTTAAAGAATATCCTTGTACTCACGTATGGCTGAGTCCCAGTTATTTTACCTAACCGCCTTCTGCCCCACAGTGTCGGGTTTCCATCCTACTGGGGTAGTACGAGTCCCAGGTCTCTGCATTGGGTGGAGCTGGCTTGTAGTGTCCTTCCTACAAAGCTGAGTGTCTTGTCAGTAGAGAGTGGCTTACTGGCACTGTGCTCTACTGCAGGTCCAGTCTTGAGTTTATCCGTGCCTTTCTCTAAGGTGGTCGACTGTCCTCTATTACCAAGTAGGTCCACGGCGTAGGCAAGGGGTGAGAATCCCTTGTCTCTGGTTTCCCTAGGAGTCTGGTCTAGTGCGCTGGGCCACTCCGCTGAGAGTAGTAGTAGGTGGTAGTACTGGGTAGGGACCCGGTTAGCTACTTGCCTGATGGTATGTCACGGTATGGGCACGAGGGATAGCAGCTGTAGAACGGGCTCCTGACCAAGCGGAGGCCGAGCAATTCCTCGTTGTCCTTAGTCAGGGCACCAATAATTACACCAATGCCAAGGTTCAGAAACAACGGTAGTTGTGTATTTGTTATAACTGTGGTAACTCGTAGCAACAGTCTCTCCGGATGCAACCGGGTATAAGGCAGACTTAGATAAGGCAGAGTAATGGGTGATGCTGCAATGGGCTGTGAGAGTAACGTACTGGATGATGGGAGTAGTAGTGATACTGAAGTTGAGATGCTGGGCGGAATGAAACTGAGTTGAATACTTGCTGTTGATGATTAGAGAAGATGACGAGAGGAATGACTGAAGAACGGCACCCAGATCTTTAGTATAGATAAGGATCTTGAGACTTGAGAATAAAGACACAGCCAGGTCCCGACTGGACCAGAACACTTCTAGTAACACTGGAGCAGCAGAGCACACGTATCTCTCTCCTGGCAGTGGAGAGAGGACACACACAACCTATCCCCTTGAGGGTAGAAGACAGGAATCAGGAACAACAGAGCAACACACCCTTCTCCCCTAAAGGTGAAGAGAAGACTGAGGTAGGACAGGAAGTCACATGGTATTCCCAGCCAAAGCTCGATGGCCATTGGGGTTACCATGGAAGCAGGGGACAGTCACGTGACACCAAGCCATTGCATCAACACACCATTAGGACATATAGGACCAAATATACATGAAAATGAGTGAAACAGCAGACCTGAATACTGAGAGGGGTGACATATCACACAGTTTGCAGTGGATCATAGTTTTCCAGAACAGAGGCAATAACATATTGACTGACTCAGATATAAAGATACACTTTGAAGGAAACAACAAGAGAAGGAACTCTGTTCTGGGACACCGCACTAGCAACACATAGGGGTCTGGAACAACTATATACACTGCTCCTCCACAATCGCTCTCTGTGCGTGTAATAGCACAGGAAGCGAGCACTGAGCTGACAGGTCGGTGGTCACTTCCCCCTCGTTATCGTGCCATGTAATACAGCCTTAAGAGCCTCAAGTTGTGGATATAGGAATCTTGCACAATCTAGGTGATAACATTGTTTACTCGTATGTTTTGAATAAGAACTGCTGTATTTCAGGACAGAGGAGATACTTGGGATACGAAATGCATTTTTTCACTCGCCAGTTGGATGCAGTTCTTGGAGCGCTCTATCGCATACAACACATGTGTGATCCTTCACAGCTTGCTGGCTCGAAAAGCGGACAGAAAAACATCATAGCACGACCTTCATCCACGTGAATTAGATCTGTTTAGGAGAAACGTGTCATCTGTAAAGACTGAACTTCTTTCTATATGGTTTTCGATATTATAAATTAGACTAATTGCTCAGAAATCCCCAGCTGGGATTGTAATTACAGAACACGCCATGCGGTGGGAAGGTGTAATTTGTGAATCACAGTCTTTAGCAATCAAAACATTGGGACGTTTGTCTCCATTACACCTGCATATACAAACACTGCTCATCAGCGTATAGAAAGGTACAGCGTGTCATACATCAAATGGGCCCAAATCCGTATTCGTACAGTGTGGGTATTGTTCATCCTCTCTCTCTGTCTTGTCCTTGTCTGCTCACAACGTGATCAGGGGACTGGATGAGTAATCAATATAATTAAGTCCCCCGGAGCTGTCTAGAGAGTCCTAACACAGTGTTTCCCAACCGGTGACTCCCCAGCTGTTGCAAAACTACAACTCCTATCATGCCCGGACAGATGTAGTTTTGCAACAGGTGGTGACCCCCAGGTTGGAAGACGCTGCCCGAACAGATGCATTTGAATTTTACAAGCAAGGACAGACTTATTAGGGGGGATCTATCATCCCTGCACCTGGAGTACATTGGCAAAAAGTCGCTTTTTTTTTTTTAGCGAGGCAAGGGGTGGAGGGGTGTGGAACACTGCAAGCAGGCGTAAATCAATACAAAGTGTGGTGTATGCTCGACCGGTCACTTTCTAGCTGGTAACGCGTGACGCCACTTCCATGGTGGTTGGTCGGGATATAGCTCAGCCAGATGTTAGGTTGTTGTGACGCCAGTGTCGGTTGGGTATCAGGTATGGTGCCACACCTGTTTTTAATTTAGATAGGCTGGTTATTCCTTTTCCCCGTGGTTGGTAACCTGCCAGGCTTTTTGGGGGTCCCCTGGGCGCATATCACGGTGGTCTGGAGTGGAGTTGTGACCCACCCGGACTATTGGTACCGCCAATCACAGAAAGGGGAGATGACCCAAGGCAGATGCAGTGACTTAGAGAATAACCACTGAATCCAATTAAAATAAATAAAATACTTCAAAGTAGAGAGAATACTTGTGCCCGTGTTTTGACTCTTTGGTCTTTGCACCACCTATTGCCCACCAGTGTTGGGCAACCCGTCTTAGAGGGTGACACAAGCCCCAGACCTTGTTACCCGGGATGAGCAGAGTGGTCAGAGTTCTCTGATGACACCCATGCTGTGAGATAGAGTATGTAGGCTTCTAGCAACTTTGCTCTATCCGGATCAGTTCCTCTTTCTTCAGGATACTGTCCTGCACTTTTAGACTGGTTCTCGGTGTGGGTTGGGATGATTCCTGACTTGTCCTCTCTAAGTGTGTGTTCAGCACTGCATAGTTTGTGGAAGTGCTGCTGTCCAGAAAAGAGTGCTAAGTTGTCTCATGTGCGTCCGTTCACTACAGAGACCGACCCAAAGACTAAACTAAAGGTGTGGCTACACTTCCTCTCCCCATGTGACTTCCTACTCCAGCGTCTGTAATGTGTGCTGTGAGTGGGTGAGAAGAGAGTACAAGAGAAAGAGAGGTATAGAGAAAGGTAAAAAAAGAGAAAGAGCTCCCATTGGTGCACAGATCCTAGAAACAATAACCCTTTAGTTACCTACAGCTGTGCAATACTTAAGTACACAATATACTTGCTAGCGACATCTAGTGGCAAAACTTTTACTACTTCATTACCACTTTTACTTTGAAGTACAGACTTTTGCAAGGGGTGTAAAGACAGGAAACACCCGTGGTAGGACACCACAAAAGATCTGTGCCAGCCTAAGATTAGCTGGCACAGAAAGTAAGAGAACAAAAAATTTACTAATCCTAAAGGTTTAGACCTCCATACTGCGCCCCCACACATTATTAGGCCTCCACAATGTTTTCCAAAAACACATAACTGGGCTTTCATACTGTGCGCACACAAATAATAGGCCCCCTTCTGAGCCTTTCACACATTATAAAGTCCCAACAGATTAATAAGCTTGCTTCTGTACCTTTCACACAATATTAGGCCCCCATACTGTGTCTTCCGAACATTACTAGGCCTACATACTGTGCCACCCACACTTTGTTAGGCTTTCCTACTGTTTTCCTCACACATTACTAAGCCTCCATACTGTTTCCCACACACTATTGAGCCTCCATACAGGATGCCCTTACTCATTAGTAGGCCCTTTCTGGGCCTTTCACACATTATTAGCCTTAATACTACACACCTTCATATTAATAGTCCTTCACGCTGTTCCCCCCATTATTAAGCTTCCTAGAGAGAAAGAGGAGTGGCTGCACTGTGCCAGTCAGCGACCGCCAACCCCGCAAGGCAAGCCCTAACAGCAGAAAGGGGGGGGGGGAGCACAGAATGACCCTGCAACCCCACTGTCACAGGACCAAACCCCATGGGCTCCCCCATGCCCCGCAGCGCCGCCGTTGGAGGAAGCGGTCGCCAAGCAACGCAAGTGTGAACAAGGTGTTACTACTCGCCAATGCACCAGCAGGTAGAATGGGAGAAATAGGAGGTACTTACCATGTGTGCACAGGTGCTTCCTGCTAATTGGGGATCACATAGGTCTTACCAGGAGGAGTGCTAGCCACAAAGAAAGGAGAGAATGTATAAAATACATGGGCTTTGGTCCTGTTATGTGCCCCTCCCTCTTCTGTTGGGGCTCGCTTGGCGGTCGCTGACCGGCACAGTGTTGTTTTAATGTAGGGAATGTAGGGAATCATGTGGGTACATGAAGCAATATAGTTTGATCAAATTATATACCAACATTCTGGCAACGGTGTAGCCGAGAGCCATAGGTGTGATGTGTAGCCACTCCTCTTTCTCTCCAGGTTGTATTATTAGGCTTCCTTCTGTGCCTCCCACACATTAATAGGTCTTCACACTATGCAACCCCCCCCCCCCCTCCACATTATTATACCTTCAGACTTGAACGAGCAATATGGAAAAGGAAAAACAAAACACTCTTTTCTCACCATTCCCACACAACAGTGTCAGGTTAGGGCACTTTAGGTAACTGCCATGTAAATTGTTTAAAAAGCATAGCTTGCGGTGCTATGCAACTTGCAAGGAGCAAGAAGATCCTCATTCTTGGTATTGGTGCAATATCCAGAGGTGGGATATATGTATTTTGGCTGAAAATATAATTTACTCTCCACTGCCCCAGTTCTTGGCAAAGGAAATTGGATTGCAACGTTTTAGAGGAGAAAGTATTAATCACATTTATGCTATATGAGAGAGATATGGATAGAAAGATGATAGATAGGAGATAGATAGATAGATAGATAGATAGATAGATAGATAGATAGGAGATAGATAGATAGATAGATAGATAGATAGATAGATAGATAGACAGACAGACAGACAGGAGATCGATAGATAGATAGATAGATAGATAGATAGATAGATAGATAGATAGATAGGAGATAGGAGATAGATAGATAGATAGATAGATAGATAGATAGATAATAGATAGATAGATGATTGATAAATAGATAGATAGATAGATAGATAGATAGATAGATAGATAGATAGATAGATTGATAGATAGATAGATAGATAGATAGATAGATAGATAGATAGATAGGAGATAGATAGATAGATAGGAGATAGATAGATAGATAGATAGATAGATAGATAGATAGATAGGAGATAGATAGATAGATAGATAGATAATAGATAGATAGATGATTGATAAATAGATAGATTGATAGATAGATAGATAGATAGATAGATAGATAGATAGATTGATAGATAGATAGATAGATAGATAGATAGATAGGAGATAGATAGATAGATAGATAGGAGATAGATAGATAGATAGATAGATAGATAGATAGGAGATAGATAGATAGATAGATAGATAGATAGATAGATAGATAATAAATCATTAGATAGATAGATTATAGATAATTGCTAGGTGATAGATGATAGATAGATAGATAGATAGATAGATAGATAGATAGATAGACAGACATTGATGGTACAATAGTGAGGGGTCACTGACTTGCTGGCAGATGCAGTATACAGGAATGATTTCATTGTATTCTATCCAGACGAGAGGATATGATGTAGAGATGGAGCACACACTGACTCAATGGCACTTTAGGGGGCACTGTGATGATTGGAAAACAAACTGAGGCAGTCTGCCAGGACAGCTATTGTCTCTGACTGCCATCCAAAGTGGTTTCCAAAATGATGTGTGGCTGGGGTTATTGTGAGCTATAATTACCTCTGTTCCTCCTCCCGTAGAGAAGACTCACCTGAGATACATTGTTCTCCGCTGTTTCATAATCTGAGATTCATGGAAGGTTTGGAAATGTTCAATAAAAATTGCTTTGCGCTCTCCAATGAAGTCATTGTTTTATTGATCTTCTAGAAACTACAGTCACGTCCTACAGGGGCCTCACTGCTCAGAACTGCCTTGTCAGTGACAACCAATGAAAGTACTTCTTTTCCATCATTTTGGTTGCTGAGGGCAAGGAGATCCGATTTTTTTTTTTGCTATATGGTTTTTGATGAATGGGGCAGATTTACTGACATTATCCTAAATTTAACCCATTAAAGGCAAACACAATTATTGGCCTATGCTCTGGGCAAATATTTTTTTCCTTTTAAATAATTTAATTTATAATTTACTTCTTTAAAAAAAAAATCTCAAGTCTTCCAGTACTTATCAGCTGCTATATGTCCTGCAGGAAATGGTGTATTCTTTCCAGTCTTGCACAGTGCTCTTTGCTGCCACCTCTGTCCATGTCAGGAACTGTCCAGAGCAGCAGCAAATCCCCATAGAAAACCTCTCCTGCTCTGGACAGTTCCTGACATGGACAGAGGTGGCAGCAGAGAGCACTGTGTCAGACTGGAAAGAATACACCACTTCCTGCAGGACATACAGAAGCTCCCTTTCACAGTGTGGTGTGAGCCGCGCAACTATTCCAAACAGTGGATCAGCGTGACTCATCTTGCCACTTGAGCATAACGGCAGGGTCATCTTTTCATTCCCTTGTCCTATCTTCTGAAATCACAGTGATGCCAGACACCCTCTTCTTACCATATCAGCCTATGGATTCTTGCTGTAGACATCATCCTTACCCAAGCGTTCCACGCACATCTTGCTTCCTCAATTTTTTATATAGTAAAATATTCTCGCAAATTACAAGCACCCATATGGCTCTGTTTCCGAAAAAAAAAAATGACGGCTCTTAAAGGGTAAATTCCATTTTATTTTTTGTTAAATCAGCTGGTATCAGAAAGTTATACAGATTTGTAAATATCTTCTCTTCTTCCAATGCTTATCAGCTGCTGTATGTTCTGCAGGAAGTGATTGTAGTGACCTGGTATGGGCCCCTAAGTCTTTTTGCACCTGAGTAAGGTAACTCCTTCGGGTTCACACAAGTGGGATGAGGTATCCACTACAGTTAGTATTTCTCCCACTAGGTGTCACTACTGTGTTTGTTTAAAGTCTCTTCTATGCATAGCTGAATCCTTCCAAGGGTTAACTATTGTATGTCACATGTTGCCTTTTATCTACTCACAGGTGCAGGTTGTTTCCCTTTTTTTTTTTTACTCAGCCTGTCCTCTCCTTCCTTTTTCTATGCTCACACACAGCCCACCAATCACAGGCAGGGTTGGACGGATCCCTGTGGTTAGGACTTATGTGGTGTGGTGTTGACAATGTGCCCCGGGTTGTGTGGTGCCCAACCGAGAGGATGATGTTATGTCGGTGGTTGGAATACAGCTCAGCCGATGTGTACTCTGTACAGAACTTTAGTAGAAGAGATACTTGAGATAAGAAATACTTGAAGAAGAAAAATACTTGTGCCTGTGTTTCGACCTTTATCGATATAACCACTTTCTGCCCTGCAGTGTCAGGGTACCCGTCCTACATGGGTGACACAAGCCCCAGTCTTGGTTACCTGAGTTGAGCAAAGTGTCCGAGCATGACCCAGTGTTACCTGCGCTGCAAGATAGAGTACGTAGACCTTGATTATGGCTGCTTTGGTCTATCCAGATCAGTTCCTCAATCTAGGATACTGTCCTGCACTGTGTAGATATGTTCTCGGCGTGGGTTGAGGTGTTCTCTGACTTGTTCTCCCTTTAGTGTTTCGCACTGCTTCTTGAGTATAAGTGTTGCTTTAGGAAAGAAAGTCTCTGCGTTCTCCATACGTGTGTCCTAACACCACAGCTGGTCTGTCCAGGACAGGGTACCTGGCAGAGCCAGGCTCCTGGCTAGGTTCAGCAGGGATGCCTGATCTGTGTATCTTGCTCCTCTGGGAATCAGAAAAGAACTAACTAAAAAGGACCTACACTTCCTCTCCCCATGTGACTACTTCCTACAGGGTGCATGTAACAGCTCCTACGAGTGGTGGTGAAGAGAGTGTATAGAGGAGAAGAGGATAAAGATAGGTAGGAAGAGAATAGCGTCTCTCATTGGTATACAGAATCACAAAATACAACAATAAACCTTGGCTTACTACAGCTGTGCGACATACATAAATATATACAGTGACATCTTGTGGTAAAACCTGAGAATGCACCTTCATTACCACTTTACTTTTCGGTACAGGGCTTTTACGACAGTTGCCCAAACTAGAAATACTTGTGGTGGGACACCGCACTTAGTTCCCAGTGGGAGAAGTTAGTTAGTTCTAGTCTAGTTTCAGTGGGAAAGAGAGCACAACAAACAGGTCTCTGCAGGAGCCAAGCCAGGGTCTGGTTTATGTATGTCCTTTAACAGGGACACAACTAGAGCACCAGAACGGCTATGCAGTGCTAGAACTCTACAAGTGGAGAGAAAATCTACGTATTCCATTGTGCAGAGCAGGACAATTGGAAAGTCTTGGCAGTCTGCTCAACCCAAATAACAAGGCCTGGGGCTCTTATTACCCACCTAGGAGGTGTAGCCCGCAACTAGGGGGCAAAAGGCAATCAGACTAGAAGTCTCTATTTTGTTCTTCTACACACCTCTATTGTATGGGTGGAATATACACCTGTGTGGCGACTCCGATGCCAATAACTTGTGTACATGTATATGAAATTTACTATTATTAAAAATATCAGAAGGTGATTGTACTACCAGAAGCCGGTGTGTGATACTGTCACAATCGATTCCCTAATAATGACGTGGTGGCGAATTCATCCGCAAAGGGCGACAAGACCATCGGGTTCATTCCTGGCTTTAGTGACTGTTCCATCGGAGCAGAATCCATGTCGTCAATTAATTTCCCTGCTAAATGATGATGGAGTCTTGTACAGTAAACCATTGCAATTCACTAATGTAATACACATCCAGCGACTGCAAACAAAAGCAGCGTAATTCATCTCCATCATTAGGTTTACATCCACTCGCCCTTAAGATCACTTAAGTATATTTCTTCTTTCAGATGCATTTGACTAAGTGAAATTCATCAGTCCATGTTAAACTAACAAGCAAGCAGAATACTCGATTCTCGGGAAGATGGTACAGCCCCCCCCCCAACCTCCGGCCTCACTTTATTCACTTATCTGGCCGGCTAGATGCCAGACAATGCCGTGTCTGCCAGGTGCTGGATCTGATCAATAGAAGAGTCAGATATGTTGTAGCTTAATGTCTGCTACTGGGGTGAAATGATAAATGGGCCTTCAAGAGCTGTGGTGACTTTAGGTGCAATGTGCTCAGAGTCAGGAGAAGGGAAAATGCAAATTATGATTTAGCATTTTTTATAGATTTTTTTTGTGTGTGTTGTAGTATCCCAATACAGATTCTGCTGGGGATCTTTCTTTGGTTGCCATAGGGTTGCACTGTTGTTACTGGGTTTCTTTATCATTTCCCTATACTATGATTTCCTATGTCTTTAACCCCTCGCCTCTTCAGCCTGCTTTGGCCTTAAAGAAGCAGTTCACAAAAAAACAAAAAAAAAAAAGTTTGCTTTGAAATTTTGCAGCAATTTTTAACATTTTCAGGAAAATTTCAAACTCTGATTTTATTAGGGACCAGTTCAGTTCTGAAGTGGATTTGTGGAGCCTGTATATTATTTACCCCCATAAATCCCTACATTATAAAAACTGCACCCCTTAAAGTATTCAAAGTAACATTTCATAAGTTTATTAACCCTTTCGGTGTTTCATAGAAATTTAAGCAAGTTGGAGGGAAATTTTAAATTTTTCATTTTTTTTGGCAGATATTCCATTATAATCCATTTTTTTCCTTTAACACAGCAAATACTAACTGGGAAATGGAACTCAATATTTATTCCGCTTATTCCAATGTTTCTAGAAATCCCCCATATGTGGCCGCAGTGCGTAACCTGACCCAACCACAGGCCGCAGACATGACAGAGACCTGGGGAATTTTGGGGCCTTTTTTTATTTCAGGTTTTTTTTAGCCATTACACCATGTCACAGAGGCTTTGTGGTGCCAAAATATTTGTGTAAGACAAGTTGACATTTCCATTGGTACCATTCTTGGGGGACATGTGTCACCCTGATAATTTTTGATTTAATTTTTTATGAGGTGGTATGAATAAAAAACACAATTTAGCAGCTGATTTTCACCATTTTTTCTACGCCAATTATTATACGTTACATGACGTTATTGTTTTTCGTCAGGTCGGCGCGATTACAGTGATATCCATGTTATATAGCTTTTGTTATAGTTTATGGCATTTATACTATAAAAACTGTTTGTGTCTTGCATATTGCTCATTCAAACGATCAGACCCCTGCCTGATCGTTATAATCCATAGCAGCCCAGACGCATTGGGCAGCGTCTGGGTTGCTATGGTTAGCCGCCCCCGTACCCCCCCCCCCCCCCCCCCCCGGGCGGTCAGGGAGGGAGCGGATCTCCATCCGGATTACCCATAGAGGCTGCGGCACCTATGGGGTTAACTGCCCGGCAGCGGCGGGCCTCCTCCCACTGCCCGATCGCCGAAAGGTACAGCGGAGAGAGGCAGGGACAACATGACGTTCCGGGAACGGCATGTTGCAGGAACTACCTGATTTACATGACGTTCCTGGAATGTCATTTTGCGGCAAGGGGTTAAAGAGGTACTCCGGAGAAAAAACTTATTTTAAATTACCTAGTGTCCGAAAGGGCCAGATTTTACTTCTATTTGAAAATCTCAAGTCTTCCAGTACTTATCAGCTGCTGTATGTCCTGCATGAAGTGGAGTATTCTTTCAAATCTGACAGTGCTCTCTGCTGCCACCTCTGTCCAAAACAGGAACTGTTCAGAGCAGTAGCAAATCACTATAGAAAACTTCTGCTCACCAAACTGGAAAGACTACACCACTCCATGCAGGACATACAGCAGATGATAAGTACTGGAATTTTTTTTTTTTATAGAAGTAATCACAAGTCTTTTTTTTTTTTTTTTTTGCTGGAGTACCTCTTTAAAGACTACCTGTCATTAAAAAATATCTTTTTACATTCAGGTATGTCAAAAGGTATTGATCTCAGTGGGTCTCACTTCTGAGACCTGTTGTGATCAGCAGTTATAGCCGTGGAGAAAGCATCAGCCGTGCCACCCACTTCCTCGCTGTAGTGTGATCCACTCCCAGGCTGTATCTCTGTAATGGCTAAGTCTATGAGGCTACATTGTCAGATTTAGTGAGCGACCAGGGAGTGAATTGTTATGCTGGCGCACTCTCTCCCTGGCTACATCTCCTGATCCACTCCTAAAACCCACTGTGATGAATAACTTTTAGGATACTCAATGACATGTCAAATTATTTCTAATGACAGTGACTCTTTAACCGTAGGCAAGGACCTCCATTCGTCCCACCATTTTTTTTTTCTTTGTCTTTACACACCCAAGTATAAGTGTTTGTGTCAGGTGCCACAGTTAGTGCAGTTAGCTGCTGTGCCCTACTCTAGCCACTAGGTGTCTCACTCCCCCTGTGCACAGCTGCAGTTATGTAGGAAGGTTTAGCTACACACACTCTTACACTCTGAGTGCAGTTAGTTTTAGCATGGCTCTTGGTCAGTGAGGAGCTAGTTAGTTGTGGTCTAGCTAAGCGAAAGGACCTGTTTTCAGTGCTATAAACTACAATAGTCATGCACTGCTAAACCCAACCCAGAGTTACAGAAGTAATCTTGCCTACGCCGAGGATTCTTTTGTCAGGACAGTCAACTCCTTGAGAAGGGGAGGAAAAGAAAAAAGCTATTCTGCAGTAGAGCACAGAGCCACTCTCTACCGACTACACCCGACTATGTAGGAAAGCTTCTACTTGTTAGCTTCACCCAGAGACAAAGACCTGGGACCCATACTACTTATTAAGGCAGTCACCGATACGGAGAGGCAGAAGGTGGTCAGATAAGCAAAATCTAAACGTGAGTACGAGGAGTTCCTTAAAGGGGTACTTCGGCGCTGATAACAAAAAACAATCCATCAATCATAAACATAGATTTCCCACTTACCATTCCTCCTGAGTCTGTCTCCGTTTGAATTTCCCGCTGTTTGCCGGTCCCTGAAATTCCAGTTGGTGTCTTCCTTTTTTCTTCACTTCCTAGTTTGGGCTTTCCCATGATGCACTTTGTCTCCTGTGATGTCTAACTGACTATCTCCTGCTTTAGTTTTTGTTATTCTAAGTTACCTCAAGCTGCTGTTAAGGGTATGTTCACACTGAGCAAAACAGGCAGAATTCCGGCGGCAGTCCCACTCCCGCCGCTCTCAACTCATGTCAATTCTTTGATCGGAGAGTGACGGAAGCGGAGGCATCCCATAGAGACACTGTGTAACACTGAAGCAGAACTTGCATACTGGTTCAATACCAGTATCAGCACCCCAGGCCATGGCATATATACACTGCATTGCAGAAAGTTTTAGTATGTTTGGGTGCAGTTTCCTCAGCCCAGCCTTCCTCTTAGCTAGAGAGAGGATATCTGGTTTAGATGTATTCATTTACATGGGTGCATATACTGTGCAACATGGAACAAATCAAATGTAGATCAGGGAAGCCTAGAGAGTATATTGAGGAGCCTGGAGTGCTCTTCTCTCCCTCCATAACTAGACTCCAGTAATGAGCCTAATCATCCCAGTGAATTCCCAGGTTCTATCTAAAAGCCCACTAAACTATTTTAAAGGGGTACTCTGAAAAAGAAAAATTGTTTTAGATTAGATATATTAACTTCTATTTAAAAATATCAAGTCTTCCAGTACGTACTAGCTGCTGCATGTCCTGCAGGAATTGGTGCAGTGCTCTCTGCTGCCACCTCTTTTAATTACAGGTACTGCCTGGAGTAGCAGTAAATCCCCATAGAAAACCTCTCTGAACAGTTCCTGACATGGACAGAGGTGGCAGCAGAGAGCACTGTGTCAGACACAACTTCCTGCGGGACATACAGCAGCTGATAAGTACTGGAATGCTTGAGATTTTTAAATAGAAGTCACTTGCAAATCTGTATAATTTTGTTACACCAGTTGGTTTTAAAACATAATTTTTTCTCCAGAGCACCCTCTTAATAATAATAATAATATTTTTTTATTTATATAGCACCTACAGATAAGTTTACTTAGCAATATGTCATCACTTCTTAACAATAAATACTCTTTAAAGACAGAGCGAAGATAAGAAAAAATGCCAAAAAAAAAAAAAAAAAGAGGATGTTACCTATGCAGATCTGTCTCTGCCACACTGCATTGCAGCACATCAATATACCCACTCACAGATCTAAGAAAGTGAAGAAGGAAGCGGCAGCCGTTTATTCAATCTTATTCCTTCCCTTGGGGTAACGCTTTTTCTTTAGCAATTTTTAAGTGTTTAAATATGTAAGATCGGTAATATTGTACGGTATGTATAATTCAGAGTATCCGAGAACATTCACATCTCTGCAGAGTTCCCCCGTTACACCAAGAGGCTTTGTTTAGTCTTTTGTGGCCGGAGATTTCTCTCTACATAAGTCACAATAGTTTCTAAAATGGTTTTGTAGTGCGGTAGAATTTTTGTTTCTCGCTCTAGTAACTTAATGATGTCAAATTTGGCGGAATAGAAGACAGTCATGATATTCAACGAACATCTGAGAATTCTAGTGAAATGCAGTTAAAGGGGACCTGTCACCTCTCCTGACCTGTCTGTTTTAATAAATACTTTTATTCCCTATAAAATAACAATTCAGGAACATTTTTTCTTATAGCTCTGTGATGTACCGTTCTTCTGTTATTTATACTAGAAATGTATGACTCAATAACCAAGTGGGTGTTACCAGTTGGGGGTGTTGCCCAGTACAGTCCAGCACTGTCAGCTCTGATTGGATAGTGTCAGATAATGTAGGGACACGTGTGGTGTCCCACTACTAGTGTTTTCTTGTGCACCTGTCCTAAAGTTCACACTCAGGTTAAGTGGTGGATGTAGTATGTAATTTCCCCACTAGGTGTATTTCTCATGCACAACTGAGGAAGGTAATGGGTTAAGTGTTTTTTGTGCCATGTGTTATGTGCTGACCATTAGGAGGTACTCTTTCTTATGGTCTATCCTATCAATTTCTTCCTCTCTCTCTTACACACACTCTTCCCTACCACTCACAGGAGGGTTTAAATTTAGCCCTTGTAGGAGGAGTTACACTGGTGGAGGAAGTGAGTCAGTCTTACCTAGTTTTTCAGTGACAGAGGACACAAAACAAGGCATTTCCTGCAGTAGCTAAGCCAGGGCCTGGCTTTAGCCAGGACCCCTGACAGGAACAAAGCACAGATGCAGCAGAAGACTCTATTCTTTTAGACAAACCACTAGAGAGAGCAGTCACCAAGGAATACCCTAGCCCATGCTAGGAAGTCCTCAAAAAAGTGCTGGACAACCTCCTGAAACAATAGGAGCTGATCCCAGTAGGACAAAGCTCTTGTATTAAGGTCTGCGTATCCTACTGCACAGTGGGGGTCGACTGGGACAACTTGGGCACCTCACTACACCCAGATAACTGACGACTGGGACGGGTTCTACGATACCAGGGGGCAGAAGGCGGTCAGACTTAGTCTAAATGTGAGTACAAGTATCCCTTCACTTTCCTATATATCTCCACTATAGTTCCGGCAGAGTACATGGTCTACATTGGGCAAGGGCTCCTCTGGCAAACTCCTCGCTTGTTCTCTCCACCTCAACAAAGCACTACTACTACTGCTTCTATTCTTTCCAAGCACCTACTTCAAGCACTAAGTGAGCACTCTATGTAAAGACTAGTACTGTCTACAGAGTACTGTTATCTTGTCAAAGTTCTAAAGTAAATTGTTATATTTTTATATCAAACGCACGGGACTCTGTCTACCTCTGTTTGCAACTGCACCGATACACACACCACCATACACCTTGGGTTATTTTTCCCCTTTTGCGTGGGTGGTGGTACTGACATCCCGTGTGGGTCAGCTACCACTCCAGGTTGCCAGGTTGCCCAAAGGACCCACGACAACCCAGCAGGTTACCGACCATTTGGGGACGTGGACCAGCCATATACCAACATCACACCTGTGTGCTGGACTAGCATTAACGTAACGACAAATAGCATCCCTGGCCAAGCTCACAACAACAGACCATATAACAGTCCACCGCACAGTTATTGGCTTTACATATATTTGCTACAACAGACAGATCAGGAGTGGTGACATTTCAATTCTTTGAGCAGAGAGGTGCGAGGCCTCCCATTGAAAAAGATAGCAGGTGGGATTCGGCATGGAGTCCGTCGGTGGGGGTTCCGAGTGGAATCTCTGTCTCGATTCCGTAGTGTAAATGGGCCCTTACAAAAGGAAATTACATTTTTTTTTATATTTTTAAATTGCAAAAGGTGACACAACCCCTTTGCTGCCCCCAATGGCTGCACGTTAGCATTAGACTGTACATTACACTTGGGGAAGCTGTCTGTGTCTCTAGTGCTGCAGGTGTCACACAGCGAGCGAGCGAGTGGAGAGAACTGTCAATCATCCCTCTGCTACAGACTACCATGGCTGCAGCACTACTGACACAGACAGCTTCTCCATGTCTAATGCCTGTTTGATGCTAGCATGTATTAGAATAGACATAAGGGAGGCTCGGTGTTGCTAGTGTTGCATGCAGCAGTGCTGGTATCCACACTGCTATATGGCAGAGGAGCAGGGACCTGGGCTTAGACAACCCTGTAGTTCCTGACACAAACATTGGTGGCAGCAGAGAGGCCTATGTTGCCCCCTTACTGCTGCCACTCAACGTTAAAGGGGTAGTGCGGCGCTAATAAATTTTTCACAAAATAACATACATTACAAAGTTATACAACTTTGTAATGTATATTATGTATGTCAATGGCCCCCGCCCCCGTGTTCCCTGACCCCACGCCCGTGGACCCGGAAGTGTAGTGCATTATACATACCCGATACGTGTTGACCCCCGTCCGCCGTCTTTTGACAGTGATGTAATCTTCGGGAGGCCGGCCGACCCGCTCCTGCCGTCCCCCCCTCTGCCGCGTCATAACTGTGCTCAGCCGCGATTGGCTGGGCATAACCATGCTCAGCCAATCGCGGCTGAGCAGCTGATGACTTGTGCCGCGTCATCAGCTGCTCAGCCGCGATTGGCTGAGCATAACTGTGCTCATCCAATCGCGGCTGAGCATAGTTATGATGCGGCAGAGGGGGGCCGGCATGAAGGACAGCAGGAGCGGGTCGGCCGGCCTCTTCCGGGTCCACGGGCAGGGTTAGGGAACACGGGGAAGGGGGCCATTCACATACATAACATACATTACAAAGTTGTACAACTTTGTAATGTGTGTTATTTTGTGAATAATTTCCTAGCGCCGCACTACCCCTTTAAAGGATGTATAGATATAAAATTATACATTTATTTTAATAAGGTAAAATTACAAAGTAAAAAAAACCTCCTCTCCGGAGTACCCTTTAAAATTTTGCAGTCCCGGTAAGCCTGCAACTTCATGTTTTTGCCATTTGTGTATAAGGAGCTTTTATAAATAATTTAATGTAGAGATGCTTAGCCTGTAGCTGTCCAATTCCTCCAGAATATACCGCTCCCAGCTATTGTACCACGCTCCCTGCTATAAATACCGGCCCTGTGTTTATTCAGTGTGTCACTCTGGTTTGCACACCCTTGTACGTGTACTTTTTTAGTCATTCAATGAAATGCTGTTATTTAGCCAAGGTACAATTACAGGACCGCAAGGTGATGATGACACTGCTACTACATATCCTCCAGCTCTGGCTGCTGCTCGCTATATTTATAGGCGGTAAATTTAGGTGTCAGATAGCACAAAGCTGCTTATCTATGGGCCGTGCATTCATCTTCAGCGACAGAAAAAGATGCAAGGCCGAGATATTACCAATAATAATATACATACACTCTGCTGCAGGCAAAGACCAAAGCAAGTATAACCAGAGGGAAATGAGAGGAATAGGTATTATGGGGGCTCTTACTGGAGAAGTCCGGCAACATTTTTTATTGAAGTATTGTATTACCCCCCAAAAGTTATACAAATCACCAATGTACATAATTACAGGAAATGCTTATAAAGTGCTTTTTTCCCTGCACTTACTACTGCATCAAGGCTTCACTCCTGGATAACATGGTGATGTCACTTCCTGGATAACATGTTGATGTCACTTTCTGGATAAAATGGTGAAGTCACTTCCTGGATAACATGGTGATGTCACAACCCGACTCCCAGAGCTGTGCGGGCTGTGGCTGCTGGAGAGGATGATGGCAGGGGGATGCTCAGTGTCCCTCCAGTGCCCTGTGTCCCTCAGTGTCCCTCTGCCATCATCCTCTCCAGCAGCCACAGCCCGCACAGCTCTGGGAGTCAGGTGACATCACCATTTTATCCAGGAAGTGACATCACCATGTTATCCAGGACGGGAAGCCATGATGCAGTAGTAAGTGCAGGGGAAAAGCACTTCATGTGCATTTCCTGTAATAAGTCTATATTGATGATTTGTATAACTTTTGGGGGGTAATACAATACTTTGATATAAATTTTCGCTGGACTTCGCCTTTAAAGTGATACTGTCCCCCCTCTTATGCGTGGTTCTTTACGTGCTTAAATGCTGCACATGTGATATATACCTGTATAAAACTTGTCTGTATCATCTTTCTTCTCTAAAATCACTTCATTTTGTCGGTGGACAGTGGCACCAAGGCGGGGCTTCATGACAGTTGGACCTTCTTCTCAGCCGTTAGGCCCCACCTAGTTGACATTCCTAATAGGGGGCGCAGGGAGCTGCGGGAGGGGCGGTCCAGACGATCCTTAGATCATCCAGGTGGCCCATTGAAGAGAGCGGCGGTCTGCTGCTGCTGCTGCCGCTCCAATTGCATGGGGTGACGTGATAGAAGTGATAATCCTAGCTGCCATGAGTCCATGTGGTGTAGTACCGTCTTACGGTGGTGTGTGTACGACCGGTCACTTGCTAGGTGGTAACGTGTGATGCCACTACTGTGGTGGTTGGTCGAGATATAGCTCTGCCAGATGGTAAAGTGTTGGGATGCCAGTGCCAGGTGGGCACACAGGTATGGTGGCACACCTGCTTTTAGTTTAGGGTGGCGAGCTACACCCTTTCCCCTGTGGTCGGTGACCTGCCGGGCTGTGAGAGTTTCCTTTGGGTGCTTATCACTGTGTTATGGGGTGGAGTTGTGAACCACCCGGATTATCGGTACCGCCACCCACAGAAAGGGGAGATGACCCAAGGATATGGTGTCTGCTGTGTAGGTGCTCGAACAATAACCACTGAGTCCTATTAGCATAAATAGATCTTCTTTACTGAGGAAAATTGCTGATAGTGGTCTGTAGATTCAACAAGACAGAAGCTGTACTGAGGACCTTTTTAATAAGAGAGGTGTGAGCAGTAGAGAGGAGTTTACACTGAGAGTCCAGAACAGTGGAAAGGAGTTTGTGCTTCAAGTTCAGAGTAGTGGAGAGGAGTGTGTGCTGAGAGTCCCAACCCAGGGTAGAAGTGTGCTCTGCTGGAACTTTAGAAGAAGTAGAATACTGAAGACTTGAAAGTAGACTTTTGCCCATGTTTTGACCTTGACTGTAGTGTAACACCTGTCTGCCCACCAGTGTCGGGTGACCTGTCCTATGAGGGTGACACAAGCCCCAGACCTTGTTACCTGAGTTGAGCAGAATGGCCAATTTACCTGGTTACACCCGCACTGTGAGATAGAGTACGTAGGCTTCTATCAACTTTGCTCTATCCGAATCTGTTCCTCTGTTATAGGATACCATCCTGCACCTTTCGACTTGTTCTCGGCGTGGGTTGGGGTTTCTCTGACTTGTCCTCTCCCTGTGGTTTAGCACTGCACAGTGTGTAGAAATGCTGCTTACAAGAAACTAGTGTCTGGGTCTCCAATGTGTGTCTGCTCTACACAGGAACCTGACAACACTACTGACTGACAAAGACTAGACTAGTTCTGAAATGGGGACCTGGCAGAGCCAGGGCCAAGTTGGACCATGGTAGGGACCAACTTGTCTTGCGTCTTCTCTGTACTGCGATCACACTGAGACTAGACTAAAAGTTGGTGTATTCCTCTCCCCATGTGACAACTTCCTACAGGTGTTATGTCCCTTGTGATTGTTGGAGAAGAAAAGCATAGAAAGAAAGGAGCTTAGAGATAGGTAGAGGAAAAGAAGAAAAGGTCCTCATTGGTGTACAGATCTCAACAAACAATAACCCTTTGGTTACCTGCAGCTGTGCAAAACATAAGTATATACAATAGCGACATCTTGTGGCAAACCTTAGGTACTACTTCACTGCCACAGCTAGTTGAAGTACAGACTTTTGCGAGGGGTGTAACATACCAGTAACACCCGTGATGGGACACCACAGTCCCTGCTTAGCATCGGCTGCAGCATTTCCTGCACACAATGTTCCACCTTCAGGGGATATAATATTTTATAAGGCTTCGGCAATTCTCCATACAATACACAGTTATCGTGCTACAATCCTCATCTGGATCTCATGCAGTACAGTCGAGCTGTTGTTAATTTCCCCATCATTTCATGAAAATGATATGACTCTGTTCATTGTGTTCCAGGCTATACAGCAAAGCTGGCAAAAGAGCTGCATAAAAAAAGACTCGTTTGCATATAGTGCCTTTACTAACGGATACTGAGAAAACGATAATATTACTTTACATGAAAAATAATACAAGAACCAAAGATGTAAAAAAAAAAAACTTCTGGAATAAAGCCAGATTTAAATATGCCATGTGATGATACATTTACTTTGTTTCACCGCGACTTCTTCAGGTGATCCAGTCTGACATAAGGACCTTAGAAGAGAAAAAAAGAGTTCTGTTTCCGTATGTATTCAAGTGTAATTTCCCTCAGTAAATGAGTATACAGCTGTAGACAGACGGGAAGTTTGCATTTCTGCCTTCCTGACAAATTGATACGACTAAGGTCAAATACTGACGCTCCGAATGTTAATGCAATTTAACGGAAACTAGAACTTGCAGGATAAAAGTGATTAATAATTCAGTAAATTCCAGAACAGCTGGATACACATTATAGGAGTCCGGGAGCCTACAGTCCGCTTACCTACCGTAACAGCTAATGTAAAGCACTGGTAATATCCTAGGTGGTTAGTTACATGCCAGAAACGCAGAGCCGTGTCAGCTGTAACAGAACATACACTTAGGCTGAATGGGATCTACACATGGATTGTACTTTTGTGTGATGCATTGGATATTGCTCCTTCTGGCTGTAAATGCACTGACCTGCATATACATGGGAAAGCTAAGGTTCTCTTATTACAGTTCTGATCCATTTCCTCCTCCATGACTATTTCATATTCTCTCCTTCAGTGTCGCACTGGACTATCTGTGGCCCACCAGAGGAAATGATCCTAGGGGCCCACCAATGAAGAACCAGTGAGAAACATGTCAGTAGGTGTTTGTGCAGGTTCTAAAGCTTTGGGCCCACAGGAGGATTCTCCAGTCCTCTGGTGGGCCAGGCCGACACTGCTCTCCTTCCCCACCAGTATTGCATCTCATCGTCCTTCTTCTACGTACTCATACATCTTCTCTCTTGTATTACTATGTTGTCCTCTCCTGCACTGCAGTAGTGCCTTCTCTTTCATTCTGATGCCATCTCTTTTCCTTATTACTCATGCCCCACTCCTCTATCTCCTGTATTTTGGGTGCCCTACTTTCCCTCTTTTAGACCTAATGCCTTCTAATCCATCTCTTAATGGGTATTCCAAGGTATGCCTCTGTCCAGATGAGTACCATCTGTATACCATCTCACCGTTTGAGGCCCGTTGGACTCCTTGGAAAATCAGGTCGCCATTCCATAAATTCAGCTTCCGTGATCCTTGGATTTAGGATGCCCGTGGGCCTGATCACCTACTGGTTCTGGAGTGTACTAGAAAGGGGTAAGTGGAGCCTCAGTTACGAGTCTCAAAACACGGGAGTAGCCAGATATTCTTCCAGGGAAGGAAACCTGTTGCCAAGGGGTGCCTCCCAGTGGGGAGATCACCAAACCACCCTGTTATGTAGCCCCTTAAAGTGATATTGTCGCCCCTCCCCCTTTCTGTATGAGGACGTCTCTGCACAGCTGTAAAGCCTAAATTCTGCAGTTTTCATACCTTACTTTATAATAGATTTTTTGGTGCTTTGTCCAGCGAAAAATGCTTTTTATCATTGGTGGATTGTGCCACCTGGGCGGGGCTTCACGACCACTGTGCCACTTCAACCCGCCCCCTCAGTGGCCATTGGAATGGGTGGACCTAGGGGCATAGACCTCTTGGCCCGGCTCAGTCCAATGGCTGATGGGGGGGGCCTAGATGTCACAGAGGGGCCTATGGTGTCAATGTGGGAGTGATGATGTGGCACTGTGGTCGTGAAGCCACACCCAGGTGGCACAATCCAACAATGATAAAAAGTATTTTTTACTGAACCAAGTGCCAAGAAATCGAATATAAAGTAAGGCAGAATTTCGGCTTTACAGCTGTATAGAGAAGTCCTCATACAGAAAGGGGGTTACAATGTCACTTTAAGTCTCACTCAGTTGCGAGTACCCCTACCATACATACTATCACACTGCTGCCTCCCCTTCCTCCTATTACCCCCTATTCTTCCCATTCCTATTTTCTCCTATGACTCAGAAACCATCTTTCCATCTCCCGACACTAGTTCCGTCTCATCCCTCCGCTATTGCTTTTGGATGTTGTTTGGCTTGCGGCCCACGCTAAATAGCATTATTACCAATCATATTGCCACACTTTATTCCTCTTTACCTCCTGAAGCATGTTACTAAAAGTGAACTGCTAACCATAAATTAGTCAATAAAAAGACAATACAGCAGAATATAGGAAACAATGTATTCATCTGCTGCAGATTGCTTCTGGTTCGCTATACCAAGCGCGTTGTTTATTCGCCTATTATGCAGGTGTCAGGCATTTATTTCCCATCAGATTCGTGTTACAGTATGGAGATACAAAGCCCATGTTCCTGGTATAGATAGACAGGTAACACAGACTATATCTGTTTGTTAGAAGTAATTACAACAGTAAAAGTGGAAGCTCCCTTGAAGTCGTAATACGCGCTATTGATAGAACCTGCAGCATCTGATCAAGAAGTGAGAAAGGTGGAATATTAATAGTATGGCAGAATTATGTTCATATAATAAGACTGGTCCAGGTCACTTATAGGGAGCCAGAGAAGAAAACAAGTACAAAGTGACAATACAAGGTGATATAAACTAAATATAATAAATCATGCATAACATTCAGCTTTTCAGACATGTTAAATGGGTTGTTCACTAAAAAAAACAACTTTCAAATAAACTGTTGCCAGAAAGTGCCAGAGATTTGTAATTTACTTCTATTAAAATAAAAATCTTGAGTACTTATCAGCTGCTGTATGTCCTACAGGAAGTGGTGTATTTTTTTCCCAGCCTGACTCAGTGCTCTCTGCTGCCACCTCTGTCCATGTCATGAACTGTCCAGAGCAGGAGCAAATCTGCATTGAAAACCGTTCTGCTCTCTAAACTGGAAAGTATACCACTTCCTGCAGGACATACAGCAGCTGATAAGTACTGGAAGACTTAAGTTTTTTAATAGAAGTAAATTACAAATCTCTGGCACTTTCTGGCACCAGTTGATCTGAAAGATTTATTTATTTTTTGGTGAACCACCCCTTTAAGGAATTGCTGAAAATAGATATCCACTGTCTAACTCCATTGTGCTTTAGGTCCACCAGTCGGTGCTAATACACATCTGCATTGGTCTGAGCTCCAATACTAGTTAGCAAACTTAATGCGTCGACAAAGAGTTATAATGTACCTGCACTTTCAGATATGTTTTCAGGATAAGATGTCATGTGAGTACATGAGGAGTAACACTGTTTATGGCCATTATATAATGGTTATATGACATTTCCCATCAGTTTTCACCTCTGCATAAGCTGTTACATGTATACATGAGGAGTAACACTGTTTATGGCCATTATATAAT
>NW_027209139.1:0-33159 GCF_027789765.1 Dendropsophus ebraccatus
AAACATAGAAATACGAGAGGAAACATATACAAGAGAGGAATCTCAATATTTTACATCTCGGTCTCAACATAGAACAAGCACTTCATTACCACAGATTTGTGTTTTACAGACATATCATTCATTCCCCTTTCCAAATTAAAAAAAAAAAAAAACTGACAAAAATTCAGCCTCAAATAAAAATCAAGCATTAAGTAAATCCATTTTTATGCCTAACTATATATTTATGTACTATATATTAGAACTTCACAGTCTCTTGGTGGAAGTGGCATTATATGGAGTGCTGGGTACAACCACCAGAGCCATTACTGAGGCAACTGCTAAGAAAAGACAATGAGTTTCTTCTCTGGAGAAATAGAAAGGAGGGATAGGGGAAATAGTCAGAAGTGTATAAAAGGTTGAAGTAATGCAATCAAGATTCTCAGTTTGCCTGGAATGCCCCCCTAGCAGCCGAGGTGGCAGCTCCAGCAGCTGCATTTTGAACTGTGCGATGGAAAGATGCCCTGTGAAACTCTTCCTGTGCTCTCTGGAATTTGCACCTGTTCTGCGATACATTGAGTGAACCTGTAAGAAACATATACATTAATGCAGGGAGCACTCCAAATACAGAGCAAACCACTCTTCATTAGAGGGAGTATAAACCTAGGGGTTATCCAAAGACTATAACTTATCGGCAAACAAGATAGGGGATAATCCCTACATGACTGCCGAAGATAGCTGCATACCTCGAGAAAGGGCCGGAAGGTACAAGCGATAGTAGGCAGCAGGAGGTGGGTGTGTCTGCTATTCCTGTGTGAGGTTTATTGGATTTGCATATAGAAAAATTTTATGGTAAGTGCCGCTGAAATACCTGTTTTGTTTTAGGAAAGAACAGAGGGAGAATTCTAAAATGTGCAATACAAATCTGCAGAGCTTTTGGTGTGGATGTAATCACAGACTGCACTGAAAGAAATAAAAGCTGCAAGGATGGATTTTCCTAAAGACTTCACTAAATCATTTGGGTGCAACAACAAGAAAACAACCCTGAAGGACATGGCATTTTTCATAGTAACACAGTGGGGGGATTTATAAAACATGGTGTAAGTGAAACTGGACCAGTTGCCCCTAGCAACCAATCAGATCCACCTTTCATTCCTCACAGACTCTGGTTGCTAGGGCAACTGAGCCAGTTTCACCTTACACCATGTTTGATAATCTCCTCCACTGGGTTAAAACTACCCAATCTCTGGTGGCAGCTGCAGACTAGGTCACCTTTAAAACAGGATGGAACAGATTTTCCATTCTGATGCATAGTGTTGCCACTGCCTTCTATTAGAACAGGACAGAAAAATGGAACCTGCATCTTTCTGTGCCCTGTTGCATCTTGTTATACTAGTAGGTTTTACGAACTAAAAAAAAAATAAAGGTACAGAAAAATAGATACATGACAAATAAATCAGCTCAAATTAGCAGGCCTTTGTAATTTTATTGCAACATTACAAGCTTATTGTAGATTTACCTTTTTGAGCGGAACAGAGATAAGGCGGCACACACAGTAAAGAACGATGCCACAATCATCATTATCACAGCAACTGCAGTGTTAGTTTTTATCATGCCAACGCTATTATCCAGCCACTGCAATGAAGCAAAAGATGTGGGATAAGTAGAAGGATGGCACAGAGGAGAACAATGGGAGGAACTTCAAACTTACCTGTCTCCCCAGTGAGGGATGCCAACCGCTTGTATGATATAAATGACGATTTGACAGAAGAAGATTAAGAAGAACACAAAGAAATTGAAGGAACTGTCTGTCCTGTAAAGAAATCTGTGTGTCAGATTCAGACTTTATTACAATCTTAACATCTAATACTGACCTTTGGGACAGAGCCCTGTGGCTGCAAATGTTGGGTCACTGTCTGGCTACTTAGTAAGTTCCTATGGTATATATAAAAGGGTCAGTGCGACACCTATGCTGCAGCAGCAATGGTCCCTAAACATTTAAGAAGCACTAGTGCTTCTTCTAGGATACAGACTCCCATGTCAAGACTTACGCGCTGAATGGAACTAAAAATCTAGATCTGTGGGAAAGGTTTCACAAAAGTTTATATGGGTTATATTAAAGTGTCACTGTCATTTGGGAAAACTTTTGAGAATAAAGACATGTCAAAAGTTTTGATCGCCTGGGTCTGAGTGTTCAGATCGTACCAATTGGGAGAAGAAGCTGGGAGAAGACCAGGGCTCCATAGACTTACATTATGAGACTGACTTTTTTTGTAACCTGGACTGATCAAAACTTTTGACATGTTTCTATGACATGTTTAAAGTTTTGACACTTTAAAAATGCATAAATGGGAAATATTTTTTTTATTAAGGTGCATGAGGATACACTGCTGGTGGGTTTATTATGTACCACCACCACCGATTTCATCTCAGAAGACTTTCCAGATTGTGTTAGCAGTGCCTTTTTTATGTACATACCAAGATAAAAATAAAATGAAAAAATCCAATGTGTATGGCACTTTCCAGGTGCCTTTGACACTTATGGAAAAGTGTACCTCAATATGTGGTAGCAGAGTTATTCTCTCTAACCTTTTCATGCTTAATTATATATATGTTGTATTTATAGACAAAACCGAGATTCCAAGGTCTGAAGAAAATTTACCTGAATGCTTTGTAGATTGGCCGGTACCCAGCATATGAAGGCACAAGGTGTAAACAATATAAACCACAAGATGGATAAGCCAAAATCGACACACACCAGTCTCAGCGTTAGCGGTGAAGTATGCCAAGCAAGCCAGAAGGTAAGCAGAAGTGTGACAGAGTGAACTAGAGAAAGAATCACAGTATTAATTCCAATATACAATAATATAGGTATCATCATGTTACATTTCTGTACAGCAGCCACACTGCCCATTTCTGGGCTCACAGCACACACACCAACAGGATGAGGGATCATCTCAAATACAATAAAAAGGTCATATAATATATGATTTTATTTTTGTGCACACACTTGTAAATGTGTTTTGAGGCGAAACAGTTACTTCCTGATGTAGATTTAGCCTGTAAGTGGATTAGCCCCATTTACTGGGTGTAATTCCATGTTTAAAAAAAAAGATCTGTGAAGAATTTTTGCAATAGAAAAATCTATTGGCTGGATATACCTTATTATCTATAGAAAACCCTATCAGGGAAACAATGTAGTAACGTAATGTAACAATGTAAGTAAGACCTTCAAACCCCCATTCCCTAGTACTGTGACAACTCCATCATAAAGGTTCCTTGTGTAAACCCCCAGCATAAGTGCAGTTCACACGGAGTAAAATCGTCGGAATCCTGCGGCTCGCGTGCCTCTGCTTCCGCGGATCTACGCTTAAAGAATTGACATGGAGTGGCGTAAGCCGTCCCAATGAAACAGACGGCGGACGGGATTCTGACGATTTTACTCTATGTGAACTGGCCCTAAAAGAATAATAAAGTTTACAACACAAGACTTTTATATCACTACGGAGATTGTGATAAATTCTTTTTCTAAGGCATTTACAGGTATGTGTCACTACCCCATTCCCAGCTAGATACTTACACATCCATAGGTAATACAGCATTTTACAAGTGCGCTGAAAATCTGCTGGATGTCTGCAGAGAAGTCCTGATAGAAGCATGGTTTAATGGGGCACTTAGAAGGAAGAGGAGGCCAGTTATTCTGTCTTACTGTAGAAAGGGAGAAAGCATGTCAGGCAGACTTATTATATTGCTTACAGGGGTTATCCAGCTTTTAAAATTAATGCCTATTCTTAGTAACATCAACACTATATTGGTGGTGTGTCGAACGGGACCTAAGTAGGTAAGTATTGGTTATTTTTTTATTTTTGGCACACCCCCGGCAACAACTTTTATACAGTGGGGAAATAAGTATTTGATATACTGCAGATTTTCCCACCTACAAAGTATGAAGAGCTCTGCAAGTTTCATCGTAGGTAGACTTCACCTGTAGAGACAGGATCTATAGAGAAAAGTTAAGAATCAGCAATGTAATTTTCTGGAAATAATTATTTAGGATTTCTGAAAAACAGAACTTACTATTTGGTACAGAAACCTTTGTTTGCAATTATAGAGGTCAGATGTTTCCTGTAGTTCTTGACCAAGTTTGCAGACACTTCAGCTGGGATTTCGTCCCATTCCTCCATACAGATCTTCTATAGATCTCTTAAGATTCCAGGCTGTAACATCCAGTTTCAGCTCCCTCCAAATATTTCTATTGGGTTCAGGTCTGGAGACTGGTTAGGCCACTCCAGAACCATGAAATGCTTCTTATGGAGCCACTCCTTGGCTGGCCTGGCTGTGTGCTTCAGATCATTGTCATGCTGGAAGAACCTGCCACGGCTAATCTTTAATGCTCTTTAATGCTCTTTAATGCTACTTAAGAAGGAGGTTGTTGGCCAAAATCTCGCAATACATGGCCCCCATCCATCCTCTCTTTAATACACTGCAGTCATTCTGTCCCCTTTGCAGAAAAGCACCACCAAAGTGTGAGGTTTCTACCACCATGCTTCATGTGTTCTTGGGGGTTGTACTGATCCTACTCCCTCCAAACATGAAGAGTGGAGTTCATCCCAAAATAGTTCTATTTTGCCTCATCTGACCACGTTACCTTCTCCCATGCCTCCTTCTGGATCATGAGATCAGACCTGGCATTGTGCGTCCCCACGGCCCACATCTAGCCCTTTAAGGGACAGTGTCACATTTTTGAAAAAATTTTAATAAAAGGTAATAAGAAAAAATAGGTGTTTTGCATTTTTTTTTTTTTGCATAGGGCTTGAGTGTCTTTTAATCAAATGATGTATGCACAGGGGCTGCCATTTTAATAGTGTCTGTGTGTGACGTCATTTCACGACACACACACAGACACTATACGGCACCTCCATAACAACAGAGTGAACCCCGACGGAGTCCGTCTGGTTCACTTAACTGGAGGCTCCGTCGCGTGTACTGCACATGTGCATAGACATGTGCAGACACAGCTGAATTAACTGGGGCGGGGTGGCGCGCCATTTTTTTGAAGTCCCTGCCCAGCAAGAGGAACGAGGACAGGGGAGGAGAGAAACCGCACAGAGAGTAGACAGAGAGCTCTGTGCAGCTCTCTCCCCTCCCTAGCCTCCCCAAACAGTGTCGGACACTGGCCCGCGGACCGCTCCCACTAACCTTCCAGCAGACCAGCCAGGGGTGGGCTGGATAGGACGGTCCCCCCCAGTACAGTTACGGGGATGCGGTGAGCTTTCGGCACGGACAGGCTGTAATACACCGGCCCGGAAGCTCACAGCTGCTGCCCCTCAGTGCCCGGACTTCTCTCCTGCTCGGCGACCACGTGACATCGCGACGCTGCAGAGCAGGAGAGAAGTCGGTAACCGAGGGGCAGCAGCTGTGAGCTTCCGGGCCGGTGTATTACAGCCTGTCCGTGCCGAAAGCTCACCGCATCCACTGTACTGCGGGGAACCAGCCTGCCTCTACTGCGCCTCCTCCCTGTGCCCCACGTAAGCTTCTCCCCTGTCACTCCAGCCTCCCTTCACATCAGCTTCCTCCTGGCACCCCAGCCTCTTCTCCCCCCCCTGTCACCCCAGCCTCTCTCCCCCCCCTGTCACCCCAGCCTCTCTCCCCCCCCTGTCACCCCCAGCCTCTCTCCCCCCCTGTCACCCAGCCTCTCCCCCCCCCCCTGTCACCCCAGCCTCTCTCCCCCCCCCCCTGGCACCCCAGCCTGTCACCCCAGCCTCTTTCCCCCCTGTCACCCCAGCCTCTCTCCCCCCTGTCACCCCAGCCTCTCTCCCCCCTGCCCCCCAGCCTCTCTCCCCCCTGTCACCCCAGCCTCTCTCCCCCTGTCACCTCAGCCTCTCTCCCCCCTGTCACCCCAGCCTCTCTCCCCCCCCCTGTCCACCCCAGCCTCTCTCCCCCCCCCCTGTCACCCCAGCCTCTCTCTCCCCCCCCCTGTCACCCCAGCCTCTCTCCCCCCTGTCACCCCAGCCTCTCTCCCCCCCCCCTGTCACCCCAGCCTCTCTCCCCCCCCCCCTGTCACCCCAGCCTCTCTCCCCCCCCCCCCCCTGGCACCCCAGCCTCTCCCCCCCCCCCCGTATCCCCAGCCTCTCTCCCCCCTGTCACCCCAGCCTCTCACCCCCCCCCCTGTCACCCCAGCCTCTCTCCCCCCCCCCTGTCACCCCAGCCTCTCTCCCCCCCCCCTGTCACCCCAGCCTCTCTCCCCCCCCCGTCTCCCCAGCCCTCTCCCCCCCTTCACCTTAGCCTCTCTCCCCCCTGTCACTCCAGCCTCTCCCCCCTGTCACAGCAATAGCCTGTACTCTCCTCTGTGTGTGTGTGTGTGTGTGTGTGTGTGTGTGTGTGGTGTGTGTGGTATGTATTGTATATATATATATATATATATATATATATATATATATATATATATATATACACACACAGAGGAGAGTACAGGCTATTGCTCTCTGGTGTCAGCAGTGTCACACGTTATATGGGTAAAGGAGGTGTGTATGTGTGTGTGATATATTATATATATATATATATATATATATATATATATATATATAAAAACAGTAGAGGGCTTCAAAACAGGGCTAGACAAGTTCTTAGAGCAAAATATATAAATGCATATGTATAGAACCTATCACCCCTCCCCCTTCCCTGTGTCCATCCCCTCCTTGGTTGAACTTGATGGAACATGTGTCTTTTTTCAACCGTATATATATATATTATATATATAGAGCAATAGGCTGTACTTTCCTGTATGTGTGTGTGTATATCCTCTGTGTAACGTGTGACACTGCTGACACCAGAGAGAAATAGCCTGTACTTTCCTGTATGTGTGTATGTATACACATACACACACAGGAAAGTACAGGCTATTGCTCTCTGGTGTCAGCAGTGTCACACGTTACACAGAGGATATACACACATACAGGAAAGTACAGGCTATTGCTCCCTGGTTTCAGCAGTGTCACACGTTACATGGGTAGAGGAGGTGTGTATGTGTGTGTATATATTATATATTTATATATATATATATATATATATATATATATATATATATATATATATATATATATTATATATATATATATATAGTTACATAGTTAATACGTTGAAAAAGACACATGTCCATCAAGTTCAACCAAGGAGGGGATGGACACAGGGAAGGGGGAGGGGGTATAGGTTCTATACATATGCATTTATATTATTTTGCTCTAAGAACTTGTCTAGCCCTGTTTTGAAGCCCTCTACTGTTTATATATATATATATATATATATATATATATATATAATATATATATACACAGTGGTGCCTTGGATTACGAGCATTATTCGTTCCGGGACCGTGCTTGTAATCCAAATCCGCTCTTAACCAAAGCAAAATTTCCCATAAGAAATCATAGAAATGCAGACAATTGGTTCCACACCCCAAAAATAATGATTTATTATTCTGAACAACAGGTAAATCTAATAAAACAAACATTCAGAAACAGCAGAATATGTGATATTATAAGTTACTGTACAGTAATAGAGAGGATGGAAAACACAAGGGCTGACAGAGACTGCAGAGAGCATGAAGGAATGAGCAGGGCAGATGTGGGCACATACATGCAGCACTCTCTGTCCGGGGAGAGAGAAGTTACAGCTATGGAGAGATTACCTCCACAGTCCTGTCCCCTGATGTAAGCCCCAGCCTGGAGTGGATCAGCTATGATTTGAAGGTGAGGGAGACTTCCTGGGTTGGAGTACAGTGCTGTAGACCCCGCTATGCAGACCATGCCCCTCCCCCCCACCCCCCCCCCCCCCCAGCACAGGGAGCTCTTAAACCAAAGCAATGCTCTTAAACCAAGTCACAATTTTTAAAAACTGTGAGCTCTTAAACCAAACGCTCTTAAACAAGTTTACTATTAAACCAAGGTAACACTATATTATATATATATATATATATATATATATATATATATATATACACATACACACACACACACAGGAAAGTACAGGCTATTGCTCTCTGGTGTCAGCAGTGTCACACGTTACACAGAGGTGTGTGCATATATATATATATATATATATATATATATATATATTATATATTATATATATACACACACACACACACACATACACACCTCCTCTACCCATGTAACGTGTGACACTGCTGACACCAGAGAGCAATAGCCTGTACTCTCCTGTATTACATACCCTCTACATGTGGAATGTATGACATGAGCTGTCTGTATAAGTGTAACAACAATACTATGTGCATGCGGGGGATGGGCGGTGAGAAGTTTGGGAGATGAGTGTGAGCAGGCGAGCTGTCTGAGGTTCTGCAGCAGGTTGAGGTGTATTAGGAGGTTCTGCAGCAGTTGAGGTTTATTATGAAAGGCTAGGGACACACTTGTATATGTGTACTGCTGTGCAGACAACAACAAAATGGCGCTGCCCAGCAGTACACATAATAGCACCTTTCCCCTCTTTGTTTCCCCTGTGAAAAGAGGAGGGAGGTGATGATGTCACAGCAGTTGAGCAGAGACTGCCTCTTTTTTTCAGCAGCCGGCTTTCAGGCTGCTTTTACCAGCAGTTTCCTGGTGGAGCTCCCCCTGGTGGTCATCACTGGGAATATGGAAAATTAGATTGTTAATTTTTCATATTTCCTTAGATGTAAAAAAAATGAAAACCACATATAAATTAACAAAAAAAAATAACAAATTCAGTTCTAACACTTTCAAAAAATTTTTTAACTTTGCGACACATTCCCTTTAACTAGTACTGACCGGCCTGCATGAGATTGATAAGCTCAGTGTCAGCAGCACTCTAAACATTAGTTTTGAGGCCCCATGAATCCATGTCATACAGAATTAATAAAGCCCCAAAAAGTAATGTCCCCTGCTCTCCCTGCCTGGTGTAGACCCCTGGTGTTCATTCTCCCAGCTCACTGACCACACAGTGGTTGGGCAGTGCTACTGTAGTGTTGCAAAAGCCGCCCTAGAACGGAGTTATATTAGTCTGGCCCTCTAAAACCATTCCAATTTCTCATGTGGCTCCATGGGAAAATTAATTGCCCGACCACGATCTATATGGTCACTGGTGAACTTCGAACAGGCCTGGTCATATGGTAGCGTGAGCAGGGGGACCTTGCATACCCAGCAGGATTTCAAACCCATGACAGCATAGTGTGTTACACAAATGGTAATCTTTGAGACTGTTGTCCCAGCTCTCTTCAGGTGATTGACCAGGTCCTCCCATGCAGTTTTGGGTTGATTCTTGACCTTTCAGAATGATTCTTACCCTATGGACAAGAACTTCCATGGAGCCTCAAGACTGTGTTTAGTCATCTTGTGTTTCCTCCATTTTCTAATAACTGTGCCAACAGTTGTCACCTCATCACCAAGCTGCTTGCCTATTGTCCTGTAGCCCATCTTAGCCTTATGCAAGTCTACAATTTTATTCCTGTGTCCTTAGGGTGCCTTTACACAAAGTTTTATCTGACAGATTATTAAAGCCAACGCCAGGAATGGATTTGAAAAGTGGAGGAGTCTCAGTCTTTCCTTTATGACCTGATCTCTGTTTATAGTCTGTTCCTGGCTTTGGCTTAAAAAACAAAACAAAAAAAAAACAAAAAACTGTCAGATAAATCTTTCTGGGTAAAGGCACCCTTAGACAGCTCTTTGGTCTTGGCCATTGTGAAGAGGATGGAGTGTGACTGACTGAATAAGTGTGTGTGGACAGGTGCTTTTTTATACAGATAATGGGGGAGATTTATCAAACTGGTGTAAAGTAGAATTGTCTTAGTTGCCCCTAGCAACCAATCAGATTCTGCTTTTCATTCCTTAGATGCTTTGAATAATGAAAGGTGGAATTTGATTGATTGCTAGGGGCAACTAAGACAATTCTACTTTACACCAGCTTGAAAAATCTCCCCTAATGAGTTCAAACAGGTGCAAATAATACACGTAATGAACGCAGAGTAGGAGAAGTAGGAGAAACAGAATTCTTGCTGGTATTTATTTCATGCAAAATTTGCAAATTCATTTACAAATCATAAAATGTGATTTTCTGGATTTTTTAAAATAGATTCTGTCTCTCACAGTTGAAATGTACCTATAGTAAAAATTACAGACCACTCCATTGTTTGTAGGTGAACAATTTGCAAAGTTAGCAGTGTATCAAATACTTATTTTCCCCACTGTAAATCTCAAAATACCCCTTAAATCGCCTTAATGACCAGCAAAAGCTTTTGTCAGCGGAGCAGGAACAGCCTGGCACCGGTCTCCTGTGCCGGACATCATGGAATCTTGGTTGTTGCATGATAATATGGCTCTTGCTTTAACATAAAGCAACAGAAAACCTTGGATCCTTGTAGTTTAC
This sequence comes from Dendropsophus ebraccatus, assembly GCF_027789765.1. Classification (NCBI taxonomy): domain Eukaryota; kingdom Metazoa; phylum Chordata; class Amphibia; order Anura; family Hylidae; genus Dendropsophus; species Dendropsophus ebraccatus. Next base: position 10,372 of record NW_027209139.1, read on the forward strand.
ATCCTGGATAAAGTAAGTGGTTGAACTATGAAGGCAGCATCTAAGTTTTCTGGGCATCTGTCACCCAAAACAACATGATGGCCACAATTTGGATAGGTTTCAATGACAGGAGGGGCCTATTGAAGACCCCCCCCCCAGTATGTGAAGTATTTGCACCTATCAGGCCATGTCATTGGCCAAGGAAAATTGTCCCCTAAATTAACAAAAAACAGCTGCATGTGTGTAGGCAGAGCTGCAATATTTTTCAAAAACCAGAAAAAAAATAGAAAGAAAAGAAGATGAGTGGCAGCTGACATAATATTTATAAAAAAGGGCCTATGCAACACATTGCACAAAATCATAGCAGCTCACACCCTGAAACCTCTGTATACTCACAGTTAATATTTACATTCCTTGTTTCTTGTTCTTTCCTTTCAAGCTCAGCTGCTTTCCTGTCTAGCTCCTCTTGCTGCTGCAGGGCTGGCTTGTGCTGCTGCTGCTACTGCCTTCGAGAAAGAGGGAAAGAATGAACATAAAACCTCTACTCCAGATATTTCACAGTCATGTAAACATCTACTGCAGACTGTATGGTACCAGAAGTGGTGATAAACAAGGGTTTAATAATAAAAAGAAATGCTAACAGTTTGTGTTGCTGATTGCCCACTGGCTAACTAGGGTGTGCATGAGCCTATTGTGTGACCCCCAGACCGCAAGGTGGGGGACAACTTCATGTAGTGCAGCTGCTCCAGCATGTAGGGTGAGCATGACTTCTACAGAGTCCTCTGCCATCTAAGAAAGGGGAAAGCTGAATTTGCAAGATTTCTCTTCTGTTATGGAGCAACTGTGGTATTTTCAATAACAGTCAGTTTTTTGCCACAATATCCACTATTTGCATAGTTGATTATGCATAATAATAGTGTTCTCCTTTTACACAAATGCAATGTCATTTTGGTTCCCCCTCCAAGATGATGATGATGATGCACTCTAATCGTCTAATGGCAAACTTATAGTTAAATAGGGTCTGCGGTCACAAGCTTTATACTTCTATGCTACAGAGTCACTGCACAACAGAGCAGAGAGGCACAAAGTGGGAACAAGACAGTACACTGGAGGAGCTAGCAGATGCTAGGTGACGATTGGTGTTTATTATTTAATTTTTCCCCCACAGCGGAGCTGATACTATATGAGGACTGCAGGAGAGGGAGGCTAATGGTAAATGGGGACAGCAGAGGAAGGCAAATTCTGCACACTGTGCCATCTATCCTAAGGCTGCCCTGTGTGTGATATGCAGCTATGTGCAGGCATGTAAACAAAAGATGTAGTGATTCTCAGTGTAAAGCCTATTTAAATGAGTAATGGCAGAGATGTCTAAAGTCTGCTCCCCACATACTTTCCTAAGGATAAATACTGTACATTAATACTAAGCATTAACACTTATCCCAGAAAACTCCTTTAACGTTCGTTCACAGAAGAGATTCTACAATGTCCAGTGGTCAATTTCCACACTACTGCTGCCGGTTACTTTTTTTTGTACTTTCTAAAAGGTTACTTACATACACTAGGGGTCCACACAACATGGCTAGTAGGACAGTGATCATCTCTCTGTCTCTGACACTTGCAGTGCAAATGTGGGAGCCAACCAGCCTACACAGTCCCGTCTCTTTCACCAAAATAATTAAACAACATGTACCTGCGGAGATGGCTCCACAGATGGCTGTAAAACAGCAGGCTGAGAAGGCATCACGGGCTGTACCGGCACAGTTTTCTGATTTGTTGTCTGTAAGCAAACAATTTATAGAAATTAACAAATTAAATAATCACAAACAATATTAATTGGATTTAGGAGGGAACAGTTGTCTGTAAACTGCACACAACAGTGTAATAACGTGACTAGCTAGGCAGTCCCAACATACTTTGCATATATAGAAATGGATCATACTGCATAAGACATCACGTCACAGATGGCTAACAAAATTAAGTAAGCACATGAGAGTAATAAGTGACTGCATAGAACCAGCTCACAAGGCAAGCCTCTTCCTTGTAATGTGGGAATGGGCAGAACAACATTACTGATACCCACCAAGCGAGAATTTTCAGAAAAAGGGTTAAATTCTTCAACAGTCCCATGGCTGCCGCTGGTGATTTGTGTCACTGCAGGATCCTATAAAAAGGAAAGAAAATATGTAAACCATGTTGGATAAAAACTAAATCATAACGCACATGACATCACCACCACAGGTTATATCCTAGCAGCGGATGCTGCTACATGCAAAATAGGTGTTTTTCCCCACTTCCGGCACGACAGTTAAGTTATAGGTAACAAGGGAAGACCTCTCATAGCCTGCCGTGTCTACACTGGAACATTGTTATGACAGTGGAAATACATCACAGCTAGTGATGAGCAAGTAGTATTTGATCGACAACGAGACAGTATTCAGACAGGCAGGCAGTGCAGGGTGAGAAATAGGCTGTAGTTGGTCTACTGGAGAGATAGGGCCCTATTACACGGGACGATTATCGTGTAAAAAATCGTTATATTGCAGGCAACGATCGAAAAATCGTTCGTATGTCTTTGATTTAGATCTGTACCTAAAATTATCGTTAATTGTTTCGCTAATCGTCCGCTGTAATTCCACGTTTATTCGCTCAAGTTCCGCATTTTTTTCACTAGTCATTCAGTGTAATAGCACATTGCCCATTGTTTTTCTGAGATCAGAAGGAATAAACGCAATCGCAATAACGATCGTAATAACGATCGTATCTAACGACCATCGTTCTGTGTAATGTGATGAACGATTTCAGGTTAATGATAAACACTCTCGTTTGCGATTGTTTATAGTTGGTCATTAATCGTTAAAAATCGCTCAGTGTAATAGGACCCATAGGGTATTGGCTGTATACTGTGTGTGCCATAAAAACTATTATCTGGGTACTACTGATTTGTGCACTGTGCGTCCTATAAATAATTTGAGCGCCTTTTTTTTTTTTTTTTTTTTTTTTTTAGAATGCCAAAAAGGAAAAAAAAAAATTATATATCTGGTATACGGTTGTATACTGTGAGTGTGCCATAAAAAACTATTATCTTGGTACTACTGATTTGCGCACTGTGCGTCCTGTAAAGAATTTGAAGTAATTTTTGGAGGACTCACCGCATCATTCAAACACATACGTACACAATGACCGTTAGCGGTGGGTGCTGTTAATTTTCCCCTTGCCTATGCCATCTGTGGTTGTCATGGGCGACATGATTTAAAGGGCGACATGATTTAAAGGGGGTGCATGATAAAAGTTTCTTTTGCTTAATATTTGGCTCTCTGTCCACGCTAATGTAGAGGAAAGAAGCTTTCCAAGTATTTTTTCCATTATACATAGAGGTTATATTGTGTTTGGAGTGTACTTAGACAGGCTGTGATAGTGGCGTAATACTGCGACTTTGACATGTTAGATGCACCCAGGCATGCTTCCCCTGCTGTCCCAGATGCATTCCACTTTATTTCACTATTCACTCATCTCAAATCACAGCATCGTTTCTAAATGCCATTTAGTGACTGAGAAATTAATGTAACCACAGGATCCATGCCGAAACAACTCCAGTATTAATGGCAGTGTGCAACATACAGGAAGAAACCAGCTTGACTACCACTGTTATTATGGGTATTTGCCCCAGCTGCCACACACTTGTCTGCTTGTTACAGTGACCAGATCAGAAAATTCATAGACCTTGACGGAGGCAAGTTGTGACTGTGCACAATAAAGAAAACACTCCCTGTATGTTACAACAGGTTCGCCCAGTAGGTGACTCACATGCGACCTAATGACAAAGTTGGATGAAGACGCAGCACATACTTCACCTGAGAGTAGCAGGTAATATTACCCGTCATGATCATCCTAATGACTGGCAAACAAACGTAAAGGAATCCATGGGGAAGCAGCTTAGAACTGTATTTTCTGAGTTTTAGTTTGTTTTTTTTAAATCATAAAAGCATTCTATACACTATATGGTTTGAATCCATACATCTACTATGTAACTGTTTTGGGAACGGCAATGTAAAATACCTAAACTACAGTACTGTACTACAGAACTGTAGCTCTCCTGCAGAAGGCAGATTATTTGTACTTGACAAATCCTCTAAAAAGATGAGACACCCATCTGTAGACTGCTGTTCTAGGTTTCTTTCTTCCCAACAATTGAGGGCAGCAGAGCAGGGTACTAGTTAGTAGAGTTGCCCAGGCACAGTTTGGGGGGGGGGGGCAGGGTAGTGATGCTCACTAAGGAGACCTGTTATTGAGAATCGTTAACCACCCCCACCCCCACTAATACAGGTTATGAATATAAGCAGTCTACACATCAGTACTAAACATATAAAAGGCTGCTTTGTCGGTTTCAGGCGCTGCTCAGACCTCTGTTCTGACCTTTCCACACCATATTATGGTTAGTCAGTTGGGTGACACTATCAATGTCTTCATTGTGCCAACCTTAAGTGACACTGTAACCCCCTTTTGCATTATGCTTGTTCAAGTAAAAAATGATCTTTTAATCAACTGCAGACTGCGTTAAGTGGACGGGCTTTGCGGCATTAGCGCCACTTAGCCCCGCCTACAGTGCCACGGTTGGACCCGCAACACCGTGACATAATCGGCACACAGGCCCCGATCCCTCAACACCCATTGGTGGGCCAACCTAGAGGGGGTCTGGCCTAGAGCTTTAGGTCAGCCTGTTTCAAAGATTGACGAGGGGCGGGGCTTGTGCCTTTGATGTCATGGAGGGGCTGTGCCAACGGTGGCGCTGTGGGTGGGGCTAAGTGGTGCTAATCCCACAAAGCCCCGCCCACTTAACGCAATCCGCAGTTGATAAAAGATCACTTTTTACTTCAACAAGCACCATGACGTATGATAAAATAAGTCATGAAAACTGCTTAATTTACCCATTACACCTGTGTAGAGAAGTCATAATACAAAAAGGTCACTTTTAATGATAGGTGGCTGGTTGTATATATACCTATCCAGAATGAATGTGCGCTGTAACAGTTGCCTGGATTGCTTTACTATCTCTCATTCTCAGTAAGACTTGGTTTAAAGGAGAGTCTGGCTAAAATTTTTAGTAAAGTATTGTATTGCCCCCCAAAAGTTATATAAATCACCAATCTACACTTATTATGGGAAATGCTTATAGAGTACTTTTTTTTCCTGCACTTACTACTGCATCAGGGCTTCACTTCCTGATATAATGGTGATGTCACGACCCGACTCCCAGAGCTGTGCGGGCTGTGGCTGCTGGGGAGGATGATGGCAGAGGGATGCTCAGTGTCCCTCCAGTGCCCTGTGTCCCTCAGTGTCCCTTGGCCATCGTCCTCTCCAGCACCCACAGCCCGCACAGCTCTGGGAGTCGGGTCGTGACATCACCATGTTATCCAGGAAGTGACATCACTATGTTATCCAGGAAGTGATGCCTTGATGCAGTAGTAAGTGCAGGGAGAAAAAGCACTTTATAAGCATTTCCCATAATAAGTGTAGATTGGTGATTTGTATAACTTTTGGGGGGCAGTCGATACTTTAATAAAAATTTTAGCCGGACTTTTCCTTTGAACATAAAGGAAGCAATATCTCAAGTTTTAAAGCCCTATTTATACTATTGTCAATACTGTACAGTGCCTGATAGTAATGTGACCCTATATATGATGTACAGGTTGCTGTTTAGAACAGATATCTTTGGGGAAACGTGTTTTAAGTTGCATTTCTGCAAACTAGCATTCCTTAAAAGGGAACCAATCACACTAAAATAGGCTATAAAGCTAAGGAAACGTGCTGGTACATCAGCCAGCACGCTTCCTAAAACATCCCCCTGTACCCTCCGTCCCATGTACATAAAGTTAAATAGTCTCCCGTGCTCTATGTAAATTACCATGCAAGTAGTCACGGTGGGCGGGTGGCTGGTCAAGTAGTCACGGTGGGCAGGGGCTTCTTCAAGTAGTCACTGGGTCCGGGGCCAGCTCTGGCGCAGTAATCACGCCCCTCTGGGCGTGTTGGAAAACGGCGCCTGGTGACGTCACTCGGGGGTGGGGGGTATTGGCGGCATTGCACGTCGGCCACGCAGACGTCTTTACTATGCTGCGCATGCGCAGTACAGTGGGTGAAGCCGCTGATGCTACTATGCTGCTCCCGCGCTGTACAGCAGCGTCTTATCCGGCAGCACTGCGCATGCGCAGCATAGTAAGGGCGTCAGCGTGGCCGTGCCGGCCCAGGACTACTTGAAGAAGCCCCCGCCCACCGTGACTACTTGACCAGCCACCCGCCCACTGTGACTACTTGCATGGTAATTTACATAGAGCGCGGGAGACTATTAAACTAACTTGTGGACTGTATGTACATGGGACGGAGGGTACAGGATGATGTTAGGAAGCGTGCTGGCTGATTTACTAGCACGCTTCCTTAGTTTTATGGCCAATTTTAGTGTGATTGGTTCCCTTTAAAGGGGTTATCCAGCGCTACAAAAATATGGCCACTTTTGTCCCAGAGACAGCACCACTTGTCTCCAGTATGGGTGGGGTTTTGTAACTCCGTTCCATTGAGGTGAATAGAACTTAATTGCAAACCACACCTTAACTGGAGACAAGAGTAGTGCTGTCTCTAAAAGAAAGTGGCCATGTTTTTGTAGCGCTGGATAACCCCTTTAAGGAAGTTTACGCAGTTTATGATCTTTGCATGTAGCTAGGCAGAAAATAGACCCAGAGCACATTTTAATAAAAGCTGTAGATGGGTTTCTTGGGTGATGCACATGCTGGATATTACTGTAGTCACTCTTCTGACTGGTGAACTCATTTACCGATGAAAGATCACCCCATTCCCTGGACGAGGCTCACCTACCTACCAAATAATTCATGTTCCAGAAATAAGCACTGATATGAGAAGAGGATCTAATCTTCACAGTCACAAAATGCATCACACCTGCATTAGAGTGCAATGAGGGAGAATATCCTTGCAAAGAGAAGACATCACCAGCATCTAGACTCAATAGGAGATTTTTATGCTATAAATCATATGCAAAATCATATAAATTATGTGCAAAACGTGATCTAGAAGATGTGTGGTTTCCAGCCCCAATTTATTTCAATAGGGCATGTTCAAAAACAGCACTAAAAGATATGCACAGATTTTGCACAGATAATTGTACAATGAGAGCATCTGCCACAGACTCGGCTCATCCATGCGTTACATGAAATTGTCCATTAATGCTACATTCCCCCTGCAGAAAATCATGTCTGGTGATGAAGGCTGACAAGAAAAGGCTGTACCCATGCAGACAAGTTGTTCCCCGGGCCACAGAATTGAAGACACTTTTAAAGGGGTTACTATTACTATTGCACAGTAAACACAGGACTGTTGTTTTCACTGACTTTGCATCACATCACCCCAATATGTATTTCATACTAGCGGATGATGTAGCAGAGCTGATGCATGCATGGTGTACCTATGTGCTGTATAACGGGCATCTGTTTACCAGGGGGTGGGAGGTGCAGTGTAGGTTTAGATCTCTACTTGCTGACTGTGAATGAAAACATTCTAGTTCCATCCAAACTCTAAGAATATCTATAACACAATATACAGAGCTGTAACACAAACACAAAGTCAGGTACATATGACAGCAAGCAGAGATGGAACTATAACTTTCCATACAACAGAAACCTAGGCTCAGAGTCACATGTAAGCATCACAGGTGCATGGAGATGATGCAGATAATGTCTCCTGGGGCCCAGGTTACCAAGTGAATAGACCGCTAACCAAGCCCAGAGAGGAGATCACATGTCCTGGGCCCACAAAGGGGGGTGGTGGGCGGTAGCTGACTGTGGTCAGAGTTGACCCAGAGTACAGAATTTTACATAGGGTGGTATTGGGAAGGGGGATTGTTTAGAACATTGTTTTTGTTACCCCCATAACATATACCCCTTTAACATTTGTATCACGTTGCCTATTTATAAATTGTTGCGTTTGGATGTAGGGTATAAAGTGTTTATTCCCATATAAAGGTATTATTTCCCGCACTGGTAGGTAGCCTCAAGCTAGAAGCTGTTGGCTGCCTTACAGAAGACTCTATGTCCATGTGCACATGCAACTAATTAGATTTCACACTGGAAATCTCCACTGCTACAGTACATTGCATGTGACTATGTGTTTAACAAAATCGCACACATTGTGGAAAAATTTGCAACAATATGACAGCAAGCTGTAGATTTTTTTCCTATGTGCTGTAAATTTATAAACCTATTGCTATGCAACTTCTACACTGAAGTCTATATTATAGCATACAAAGATTATATGGCCAATTAACAGATAAAATTGGCTGCTATCGCACCCGATCCCCCTTCACATGCAAGCTTGGGCTCAACCAGGGGTGTAACTAGGATTCAAGGGGCCCCATAGCAAAAGAGTCTATGGGGTGCCCCAACATATTACCTGTACCGGCGATATGGAGCTGTCCCCCCGCTTTGGCAGCTCTGAGATGCTCTTCCCTGGGGTGGAGGGGGGGTGAGTGGTAGCAGGCCGCTCGGAGTCCCTGCTGGTTGGGGCAGCTCTGAGACACCTGCGGGGTGCGGGCAGGCCTGTATTTAGAGTTCATGCTGCTCTAGGCACTTTGCATGCTGAGGCGCCCCCCCCCCGGCACTGGCAGGTTACATGCATGGTATATACCCTGGCACTTGGGTGCCGCTCTGCTTGATGCCCGCTCTTCTCATCAAACATACATGATGGAGGAAGGAAGGAGGCCGGGGACATCTTATTTTGGGGACTGCTTCTATCCAGTGTCGGACTTGGGTACCTGGGGCCCACCAGAGGAAATAATCCTTGGGGCCACCAATATAGAACCAGTGAGACACGACATGCTGAGCCGCTCCTCTCCTGGATCTATCTGTATCCGTGACAAATCCCTACATTTATACAGCTCTCAGCGTATACTGGGAGTTGTCGTCTCTGAGAGGACAACCCTTTAATAAATCTCTGTGTGCAGAGGCTCCTGGTGGTTGCAATCTGTGAGTGACAACCATCAGCCCTGAGGGTCCAGCAATATATCTGTCTACACTGTACTACAACTACCAGCATATCCTGAGGGCTGCAGACTGTCATGTCAGTACATGCTGGGAGTTGTAGTGCCTGCAGCTCTTGTAGTTGGGTCCTAGTGCATTATACACTGGATGCGTTGTGGCATATAAGAATACATAGATCTGTGGGGGCTCAGTGCAGGGAAGTGACCCCAGAACATCACTAATAGGGGATAAACAAAAATATCTCCCCCTATCCCTATTAGTGGTGATGTTCTGGGGTCACTTCCCTGCACTGAGCCCCCACAGATCTATGTATTCTTATATGCCACAAAGCATCCAGTGTATAGGACCCAACTACAACAGCTGCAGGCACTACAACTCCCAGCATGTACTGACAGTCTGCAGCCCTCAGGATATGCTGGGAGTTGTAGTGCCTGCAGCTGTTGTAGTTTGATTCTAGTTTAAAAGTTTGCGCTAGTGTACTGTAGTGACCGCGGGGCTGTGGCAGTACACTACCGCACCATACACTGACCCATTTAGACCCCACGGTACACAAGCTCTGCACACTATAGAAGTGATTACAGTGCAGTTACTAATAACTCACAGGTGACGTCTTCTCCGATTGCCGTCGCTCACTTTTTTGCTTTCTTCTCAATCTGGCGCAGCATCATGAAGACTTCTCCGACCACAACTAGTCTGCAGGTGGGCAGCTGGGGTGACTGGGGAAGGGAGGCAGCTGGGGTGACGGGAGGGGGAGCATCTGGAGGGGGCAGGGGAGAAGCTGGGGGGCAAGGAGAAGCTGAGGGGGCAGGGGAGAAGCTGGGGGGGGCAGGGGAGCAGATACGGGCAGGGAGAGCAGCTGGGGGGTGCATGGGGGGGGGAAGGGGGGAGCAGATGGGGGAAGGGGAACTACCTGTGGGGCAGGGAGAGCAGCTGGGGTGGTGCAGGGGGAGAAGCAGCTGGGGGGTGCAGGGAGCATCTGGAGGGGCAGGGGAGAAGATGGGGGGCAAGGGAGAGCTGAGGGGCAGGGAGAGCAGCTGAGGGGTGCCGGGGGGGCAGGGAGAGCAGCTGGGGTGGTGCAGGGGGAGAAGCTGGGGGAGAACCTGGGGGCAAGGAGAGCAGCTGGGGGGGGAGGGCAGCTAGGGCTGGGAGTGGGGTGCAGGGAGAAGCTGGGGGGCAGGGTGAGCAGGGGTGGGTGCAGGAGGAGGTCTGGGCAGTGCTCTGAGTCCAGGGGGGTGACCTTCATTATACTGACTACTATACAAGATGCTAGGGAAGCTGGATGACCCCATTATACAGGATTCCAGGGAAGCTGAGTGACCCCATTATACAGGATTCCAGCGAAGCTGAGTGACCCCATATACAGGATGCCAGGAAAGCTGGTGACCCCATTATACAGGATGCCAAGAAAGCTGGTGACCCCATTATACAGGACGCAGGGAAGCTGAGTGACCCCATTATACAGGATGCCAGGAAAGCTGGGTGACCCCATTATACAGGATGCCAGGAAAGCTGAGTGACCCCATTATAAAGGATGCCAGGGAAGCAGAGTGACCCCATTATAAAGGATGCTAGGGAAGCTGGTAACCCATTATACAGGGTGCTAGGGAAGCTGAGTGACCCCCATTATACAGGATGCAAAGGAAGCTGAGTGACCCCCATTATACAGGATGCAAAGGAAGCTGAGTGACCCCATTATACAGGATGCAGGGAGGCTGAGTGACCCCATTATACAGGATGCCAGGAAAGCTGGGTGACCCCATTATACAGGATGCCAGGAAAGCTGAGTGACCCCATTATAAAGGATGCCAGGGAAGCAGAGTGACCCCATTATAAAGGATGCTAGGGAAGCTGGTAACCCCATTATACAGGGTGCTAGGGAAGCTGAGTGACCCCCATTATACAGGATGCAAAGGAAGCTGAGTGACCCCCATTATACAGGATGCAAAGGAAGCTGAGTGACCCCCATTATACAGGATGCAGGGAGGCTGAGTGACCCCATTATACAGGATGCTAGGGAAGCTGAGTGACCCCCCATTATACAGGATGCCAGGGAAGCTGAGTGACCCCATTATACAGGATGCCAGGGAAGCTGAGTGACCCCCCATTATACAGGATGCAGGGAAGCTAAGTGACCCCATTATACAGGATGCCAGGGAAGCTGGTGACCTAATTATACAGGATGCCAGGGAGGCTGAGTGACCCCATTATACAGGATGCCAGGGAAGTTGAGTGTCCCCATTATATAAGATGCTAGGAAAGCTGGTGACCCCCATTATACAGAATGCCAGAGAGGCTGAGTGACCCCATTATATAAGATGCTAGGAAAGCTGGTGACCCCATTATACAGGATGCAGGGAGGCTAAGTGCCCCATTATACAGGATGCAGGAAAGCTGAGTGACCCCATTATACAGGATCCAGGGAAGCTGAGTGACCCCATTATACAGGATGCAGGAAAGCTGAGTGACCCCCATTATACAGGATGCCAGGGAAGCTGAGTGACCCTATTATACAGGATGCCAGGGAAGCTGGTGACTTCCAGCTGGCAGTGATAGTTACCATCCTCCTGCTGTGTGTCTCCTCCTCAGGCCCTGTGCACTCTGCCATGAACGAATATCCCACCCGCGGTGGGCGCTGGGGGGGGGTGGTCCCTGGACTGTCCACTTGTAGAGATGGGGACACTGGTGCAGGACACTCTGAGCCTGTGTCAGCGGGAGGTGCGGAGGTGTTTAAGAGGGGATTGCAGACTCTCCCTTCTGCGTCTCTGACAGGGTGCTTTACTATCAGTAGCGTAGGTACCTTGAAGACAAGGGAGACTGGCCAGGCGGGCCCCCGGGCCCCCTGCAGTGTGGGGACCCATAGCAACTGCCTTCCCTGCCTTCATGGTAGCTACGCCACTAGGCTCAACCTAGTGTTCTAAATGCGTAGAGGGGGATGTAGGCCACCACAAGAGGTCTTAGGCTCTGGCTTTCTCCAACCTGCTCTTCCCTGACATCTGTGGTTGGGGGAGAGTGGGGATGTGCCCAGATAAATAAGATGAGCAACTGATCCAAATGTCATCAAATACCAAATACATCTACATATGCATCAGATATGGCGGTGATCACAGACCTAAACACAGGTGAGTACTCTGGTTTTGGTATACTGGCAGTGGATATGTGACCATGTCATACTACCGGCATCATGGATTAAATTGCCAAGCTGTGATGCCAACAGCCATGCACACGACCACTGAGGCAGATATGTGACCTCTGCATCCAAACAGACTAGTATACCTACCAAAGCTTAGGTGCATGATTGGACATATGAATAAATGTTTTTGTGTAATTTGGACATTTGGCTAACTTTATTTTTTTTTTTTAAGAGTAGATTACCCCTTTAAGGCCCCCAAGCCCCATTTTTAAACCATTAGTTTCAGTTAAGAATATTTAAGTAATACAGTGCCAGACACTGAAGTGACAAGAAAAAAGGCACTCTTCTGCTGATTTGTTAGTACCCTGAGGTCCACAATAACAAGCAAGAATTGCACCATACTAAGGAACACTGAGAAGAAAATAGCATTTGTTCATATATGGATATCCTTTCCACCTTATAAATGGGAGTTCCTTTGGAATGCAAAAAAAAGTGCTCTTACATTACAGTATGAGAGGCAATGGACTAAACTATTAACATTATTTAGCCTACTGTAAGAAGTTTGTGGATAGATAGGAAAGAAATCCTGATCTCCTGGAGATGTTCCAGGTCTGCAGGAAGCACAGCTGCCGGCTGCAGAGACTAGCAAAATCTCCTGCTGAAGTGTGACAAGTAAATATTTAGCAACTCATGTGGAAGTGTAAAGTAATAACAGGCTGCCATTGTTGTCATCCAAGTGTTTCATTACTGGGATGGGAAGATAGCCCATGCTGGGCTATCTAAGACTCTGGGCCAACAGGGGTGCTCTGCACAATTCCTCCATCTGTCCTAGTAAAATATCTACATACATACAGTCCACTCAGCCCACAGACCAGGTAAAGGAGTTCATAGATATCACACGTTTGCCTATAACCTAAAGCGATCTTTATGAAGACAGCTCGTATTCTTTAAAGGGTGCCTTCACACACCGGATCTGCAGCAGATTTGAATAAATGAATGACCACAGCATTAAATCTGCACTGTCAAATCTACTGCGGATCCGCAGCAGATTTGATGCTGTGTTCATTCATTTAGTCAAATCTGCTGCGGATCCGCAGCAGTAAATCTACTGTGATACGGTACATGTGAAGCTACCCTTAGGGTAGCTTCACACGTACCGGATTCACAGCGGATTGCACGCTGTGAGTTTGCAGCAATATCTGCTGCGATTCATGGTACAGTAAAGTTGGGGTCACATACCCGCAGAATTTTCATTCCACTGCCTGTATGTGACCCGGCCCCTTTAACCCCCTGTAGCCTGTGCCTATAGCATACATTACCTACTCGGTGCCGCGGCTGCTTGTGAGGCTCCAGTCAGTCCCCATCAGCCAATCAGTGTGCACACACAGCCGCGGCTCCAAGCAGGTAATGTATGCTCCAGCTGCGGGCTGCAGGGGGTTAAAGAGGCCGGGTCACATACTGGCAGCGGAATGAAAATTCTACTGCAGGTATGTGACCTATTCAACTTTACTGTACCAGGATTCACAGCGGATTACGCTGCAAACTCACAACATGAAATCTGCTGCGATTCGCTACGTGTGAAGGCACCCTTAGGCTGGATTCAGTAACAGTACATTGCTGGTACACCCTTTCAACCCTGTCAAAAAGATATATTGACATAAACCATGGCAGTGGCTTAATTTAGTTTAAGGGTGCCTTCACACCTACCGACTCACAGCGTTGATAAAGCTGCGAGTCGGCTAGGTCCTGGCAGATCACTGTCATTACATACACGCAGTGGTCTGAACGACCTCTGCGTGTATGTAAATCTGCCGGCCGCTTAACCCCTTCTGATGCCGGCCGCCTCCCGCTCCGCTCTGTATACGTTACCTGTCCTCAGGGTCCCGGTGTCCTGCTCTCCCGCCGCCCGGCCAATCAGTGTGTTGCCCGCCGCAGCCACTGATTGGCTGGGCGGGAGAGCAGGACCCTAAAAGCCAGTTCAACATTGAGTAAAACTGGTGGAATTCCGCAGCGGAACTCTCTGCCAAAAATCTCGCCAGCCTCTGTGTTATACTGGCAGTCTATGGGAGGGCTTGCGCCCTCCTCTCTCCGCTTGAAAGAACTGACAAGGCGCGGCCCTCCCATAGACTGCCAGTATGACACAGAGGCTGGTGGGATTCCATGAGTTTCGCTGTGGAATTCCGCCAGTTTTACTCCGTGTCAACTGGCCCTAAGGGTGGGTTCACACATAACGTATCCACAGTGGATTTCGCGCAGCGAGTTCACAGCAAAACACGTGGCGGAGCCTTTCACTGTCATTTTTAATGAGATTACATACATGCAGAGGAATGTCATCCCGCTGCCAATATGTAAAAGTCAGCCCCCTTAACCTTTTGAACGAGTCTCTTTAGTGACTGGTTGCTCAGCCTATTACTGGCGGAGGTGGGACAGTGACGTGGCCTATCACCGCAGAGATGTGTTCAGAAGCTTCAGTGAGCAAAGAAACAGCAGCAGGACAATAGGGAGCCTGGACAGGTAAGGATGTATCTTTATTTTATTTTTTACACTTGCGTCAACCAGTTGCGGACGTTGATTTTTAATACTTCTTAAAAGACAACAATGATTGGGTCCTCAGCTGATTGTTGTCTTATTACACGGGGCGATATATGCCCAAATCGGCCTGATTGGGAAGATAATTGCCCCGTCGAATAGGGCCCTTAGTCAAACAAAAATGGAATACTAATAAATCCTCTCTTAAATGATAGGAAACCTGTTTTATACAAGTATATTGTAATTGTCTATAATCTGGATGTACAATAGTTTCAGATATTGCATTGGTAGGTCAGAATTGCATTGCTATAAGTAATCAGTAAGGGCTCAGTCTCATTTCTGTACAAATGATACATATTAATTTGCCTTTGCTTTTTTTATCATTTATTGAAAAATGTTTCTAATGTTTTTACTCTTATTGCATTGTATTATTCCATATTTTCATATCGAAGTATAAAAAGTGTCTTTCTGTGCTTGAATCATAAATCAATCAACAGTAAAGGACCTGTAAGATGGAGGCAAGGTTGGGAGTGTAGAACCAGTGTCAGAAATGCATGACATCCTGGAGACATCTAGGATTCTAGACACAAAGCTGTTTACAGTAATGTACAGCAATGTACACCCTAAACATGCTGACAAGAGCCAAAGCTTTACTACATAGACAGAAATTGATAGGAACAATGTACATGGTCCTACCCCCATAGCACAGTCCTATAGGGGCCATTTAGCTACATACACAGGGCGGGCAGGGTTAGGGTGTCACATCAGTTGGCTCCTAAGGTTTCTGAACAAGTTTTTCCTGTGCAGCTGCAAAAGAGAAAGGCCCTGTGTAACTCTAATAATTTGCTGTGAATACACAGTCTGCTGATCCCTGTTATCAGCCTTTTCAGACTAGAGATCTTTTAGAGTGTTCTTCAATGAGAAGTTCAGAAAGAAAAATAAATCTATCTTACATAACAAGTATTAGCAGCTGTTTTCATAAACTTTTATAACAAGTGAACTTGATGTTTCTCACCTGGCTGTTCCTTTTCCTGTTCCCTGTGAAATGATATTGCACAATTGGTATTTGCAGCCCGACATTGTGATGGACTGGTCATTGTTCGTACACAGACGAGTCACATTATTAAGATGACCAGCTAATATTCAGAGTAATCATAGGGGCAGCATAGACAAACGCTATGCTAGTCTGGGAGTGACTCAATAAGGACCTGGTAGGTTGTCACAGGTCTCTGGAGCAATGCTAGAGGGGCAGGATCCATAGAGCAAACACAATGATCAAGGTAGTGCCCACAGATACTCAATTGGGTACAATTCTGAGTAATTAGGGGGTCAGGACAGTACTTGGATGTCTTGCTCATTCTTCCCCAACCAATGTTGGACATTTCTAGCCATGGGAAATGTTACATTCTTTTACTGCAGGGGTGGGGAACCTTTTCCATGTCGAGGGCCGGGGTCAGTACATTAATAAAATCATTCGAGGGCCGCATACCGTGCGCGGCAGTTAGTAGCGGGGTTTGCAGCACCCGGGCAAGGCAAGGTATTGTGTCGCCTAGTGCCCCTGCTATTGTAGTTAACCCCCAGCCATGTCCCTGGTAGCCTAGTTAACCCCCATCAGGCATGTCCCTGGTAGCCTAGTTAACCCCCATCAGGCATGTCCCTGGTAGCCTAGTAACCCCCATCGGCATGTCCCTGGTAGCCTAGTTAACCCCCATGAGGCATGTCCCTGGTAGCCTAGTTAACCCCCATCAGTCATGTCCCTGGTGACTAGTTAACCCCCATCAGTCATGTCCCTGGTAGCCTAGTTAACCCGCATCAGTCTTGTCCTGGTGGACTAGTTAACCCCCATCAGGCATGTCCCTGGTAGCCTAGTTAACCCCCATCAGGCATGTCCCTGGTGGCCTAGTTAACCCCCATCAGGCATGTCCCTGGTAGCCTAATTAACCCACATCAGTCATGTCCCTGGTAGCCTAGTTAACCCCCATCAGGCCTGTCCCTGGTAGCCTAGTTAACCCCCATTAGTCATGTCCCTGGTGGCCTAGTTAACCCCCAACAGTCATGTCCCTGGTGGCCTAGCTAACCCCCATCAGGCCTGTCCCTGGTGGACCAGTTAACCCCCATCAGGGCATGTCCCTGGTAGCCTAGTTAACCCTCATCAGGCATGTCCCTGGTAGCCTATTTAACCCCATCAGGCATATCCCTGATAGCCTAGTTAACCCACATCAGTCATGTCCCTGGTAGCCTAGTTAATCCTCAGTCATGTCCCTGGTAGCCTAGTTAACCCCCCATCAGGCATCCCCTGGTAGCCTAGTTAACCCCCCATCAGGCCTGGCCCTGGTGGCCTAGTTAACCCCATTAGTCATGTCCCTTGGTGGCCTAGTTAACCCCCAACAGTCATGTCCCTGGTGGCCTAGTTAACCCCCAACAGTCATGTCCCTGGTAGCCTAGTTAACCCCCAACAAGTCATGTCCCTGTAGCCTAGTTAAACCCCCAACAGTCATGTCCCTGGTGGACCAGTTAACCCCAACAGTCATATGCCTGTGGACCAGTAAACACCCAACAGTCATGTCCCTGGTGGACCAGTAAACACCCAACAGTCATGTCCCTGGTGGACCAGTAAACACCCAACAGTCATGTCCCTGGTGGACAGTTAACCCCCAACAGTCTTTCCCTGGTGGCCTAGTTATCCCCCCCCCCAACAGTCATGTCCCTGGTGGACCAGTTAACCCCCACAGTCATATGCCTGGTGGACCAGTAAACACCCAACAGTCATGTCCCTGGTGGACCAGTTAACCCCCAACAGTCTTGTCCCTAGTAGCCTAGTTCCCCATACCCCCCCCCATCATCATGTCCCTGGTGGACTAGTTAACCCCCATCAGTCATGTCCCTGTAGCCTAGTTATCCCCCCCCCCCCATCAGTCATGTCCCTGGTAGCCTAGTTATCCCCCCCATCAGTCATGTCCCTGGTAGCCTAGTTATCCCCCCCCATCAGGCATGTCCCTGGTAGCCTATTTAACCCAACCAAATAAAAAAAAAATAAACATCCCTCTCACCTTTCCTCGTTCCCACGCTGTCCAGGTCCTCTTCTCTCCCAGGTCCTCTGTGCCGGTCTTCTCCTGCAGGCGGCGCGCGATGAAATGACGTCATCGCGCGCGGCCCGCAGGAGACTGAAGACACCCGCCGCTTTGGAGGAGGAAGGAGCCGACACAGACAGCACGGCAGCTGTCACAGAGGATGCTGTGTGCGCCGGCTCCTTCCTTCCTCCAGAGCAGCGCGTGTCACAGGGGAGCCGCGGGCTGCGGGCCGCATCGGGAGGTCTCAGGGGCCGGATGCGGCCCGCCGGCCGGAGGTTCCCCACCCCTGTTTTACTGGAAGAACCAGTCTGCTCCAGGGATGACAATCAGCATGTAAGAATACATGTGGTTAGGCCACTTTCACGTCAGGAATATCTATCCGAATTTCTTATCAAGAAATCGGAATAGACTTCATGACCCATATGGTTCTCTTGGGTACAGACACTCTTCTGAAAGGTGTACGTACTAGAAATTAACCCAGAAATTAAAAGGACATGCACGGATGCCCGATAGAACCCTATGGAAGCATCCGGAATTCCATGCCAGCTGCGGACATGTATCTGGAAACTGTACAGAATTCAGCATGCACTGCTTGCAGCCCAGGCCAGCACCCGGGCAAGTAATGATGCTGGCTCTTGTAACTGTACAAGCTTGCTAATTAGGAGTGCAAACAAATAATGCGTCACTGTGTCTTACAGGGCTGGGAGCCTCACTCCATCACAACATTATGACACTTCAGGGGCCATTTATACCAACCGAATATTGGCCAGGAGCGCTGCTAGAAATGTTCCTTGTGTCGATAACTAGGGATAAAGTGTAAGTGTCAGTGATCAGCCAAGGAGCAGAAAAACACCCGCCCCAGCTCTTTTGGGCCATGCTAAAAATATATTGCTATGGCCGTACATCTACCTGTGTAAATAGGGGATGTTCCTGGAGACAGCAATATATTTAAGGGGTCACAAAAACGATACAGGATTGTTTACGTGGGTCCGCACGATTGTTGCCTTATGTAAATAGTGCCCTGTATATCAGCCTATGTAAAAGGACCCTTAATACCCTTCAGATTGCACTCAAGATTACAAAACACTCCACCTAGACAGCTTCTCACCTGACAATTTACACACAAGCATGCAGACACTCTACGCTACATGGCATTACTAATCTGAAACTGTCCCCTCACTCCAAGGTTTTGTTCATACAAAGTATCTTTTTCAACAAAATGGGTTGAAAGCAGAAAAACTGTGCAAATCTTAATGGAATTTTTCTTTGTTTGGTTTCTATCCTACAGATTTTGGGTACAAATACTGACAGAAATGCTATGTGTAAAACATACCCCAAGGCTTTATGCACATGGCTGCACTCCACCTCAGTACAACAGTGACTTTGCTAGATTGGCTTTCAAGGTGCCGACACTATTTTTTGGCTTGGTGCCAACAGAGCTGCGTCAGGCCCTCACAGACAGGAATACAGCCTTGTGGTGACTGTGCCAAGCCCATTTACAGGGTTTAGCTGTTCTGCTCAAAGTGGAACAGAGTTAAGTGAGATTATATTATTATTATCTCTATTCTATAGCCAGAAAGGTGGGCATTATATTGTGGTGGAACACAAAACATCATTTCTATGACAGAAGGCAACAGCTGGGTGCAGAAATGTGTCATAGCAGCAAAAGTATTTATGGCGATTTGGTTCTGAACAAATAAGGAAAGGAGTACAAATACAAATGAAACTATGTGATTGAAAATGGTTGTGTCCAGCAGAATTTTGTCCCAGGATTCCTTGAAATTAACAAATTCACTGCTACTCACCTGCCCCAACCCTCACTGCTGCCAGATCATTTTCTGAGAACACATTCACTTTAAATGGGCACATGGCTAGATGGTAGTAGCCATCAGGATTATGGAAATACCTTTTCCCATAGCCCTTTCCAGGATTTATGCAAATGAGGCTGGTAGAAGCCCAAAGGCCCTTAGGTCAATTCAGCAATTATCTCTCTGCATGTAATAGGGCAATGATCAGATGATGACGATGAGCATCAGCTGATGTTCTTTTGGGACTCACATAAAAGTAACGCTAACGATGTCCATGCAGCAGCCCTTTCTAAATGATTATTCAGGAGTGTAATAGGCTCATCTTGCAATCTTGTCTAAACAGGCAGTCTTGCCGTCATCAGGTCATCTAATAGACCCCAAGGGCTCCCCAGTCCTCCTATACACTGCTCTGCACCTCTAAAATTCTCCTCTACCCGACTTTTTAAATAATACTTTCATTAATTTTACAAATGAGAGTACAAAAAGGAAACGTAGTTAGGATTTCAGACATATGAGGTGCAAATATAATAAAAAAATTATAAGTGAAATCATTACATATCATACAGCGTCTATTATTAGCCACACAGATCGTTGTGCTGATTTTGTGTGGGGGCTGAAGACAGATAAGTAAGGGGGGAGGGCTGTAATCTTCCTAACCATTTTACTGGGCTGCCACTAGATAAAAAAGAAATGAGAAAAATAGGAAACAAAGGGGGAAATTTATCAAGGGTTTGCGCCTATTTTTAGGTGAATAATTAGATTTTTCGCCCATTTTGGTCTAAGTTCTATTTATGACCATTATTTGACAGGTCAATATTTTTTAGGGATGACTTTTTTTAATCTTTTGGTATTCAGCCAAAATTTCACGTTATATCCGGGATTAGCACCCAATTTATCATTTGCAACTTTTTAAAAGTCGCACAAAGAGTTGCAGGCTTAAGTCTGGTCAGTACCAGGTGAATATGGATGCGCAATTTTTGCGACTTTTTACTTCGATACATTCACTATTGCAGTGCTACATTTTAATGAAATCAGTCGCAAGCTATTGTAACAAAATACACACTAACCCCATTAGAATAGTTGCACACATGACTCTTACCCCCAATCTGACCCCCCCCCTTCCCCAAACCAGTTGTACCTTCAGATAGCTACTTTTAATCACAAGATTCTGTCCTGTGGGTCCGTTCGGCAGGTGATGCAGATATTGTCCTAAAAAAAACCTTTTAAACTGGCAGCCCCGTGCCCTACGGCCTGGCCTAGATTGTGTATGCATTAGACTGGCATGACCTCTGTCCCTCCTCCCTGTTCTCATATCAGGAATGCTTCAGGCAGATTGTCTCCTATCACTGTGTAAGCACGGTACATGGGCTGGATCATTAAGGCACCTGTGTAATGTTCAGACAGGAGAAATGTTCTAGGGGCATTCCTAATGATGGGTGGAGAGGAGGGACGAGGGGTGGTGCAAAGTTAGGGCACAGATACTGTAAGCCACGGCCATTGGCACAGGGCTGCAAGTTTTAAAAGTTGCTTTTTTATGACAATAACTGCCTCACCTGCTGAACGGACCCCAGGACAGATCTGGATTAAAAGCAGCTATCTGAAGGTAAAAGCGGTTTTGGGGGGGGGGGGATACAGATTGTGGGTACAGAGTTGTGCTTCTATATGAATACGTCTCCATCTTGAGAAAAATGCACCCCTGGATAACTTGGTGGTCACCTCAAAAGTTTTATATTGTACTTCTCATTGTGCAAAACTGGTATATGACTGGAGTGTTTAAAAAAAATTGGTGTCATTAGATAAGCTGCCTTCGAGAACTACATAGATAAATATAATGAAAATGACAATATTTCTTTCATCTGCTATGAAGAAATTCTATGCATAATCTAAACAACTGAAAAGGTACAGCTTGTGGCAGCCTATGGGTGCTGTATAACATAGGTGATCCCCCATGAATATCTACCTTCAAACCCTGGACTATAAACCAGAAATCAGTGTGTCTATAAGCCACCTGTGAGAGGCAACCAAAACAGCATAGGACACTTGAATTAGATTACACACATTCCTTAGAAAGTCTCTTTTATGTCCCCGTATGACCAGCAAGCTGTGTATCACAAGATTGGGTGTGGCTACAATACGCATTCCAGCAAGTTTAATAAATAAGCGTTAGTTTGTTCGCTGCCTTAAGTTGTTTTATATGACAATAACTGCATCCCTGCGAAACAGACCCCAGGACAGATCTTGGATTAAAAGCAGCTATAAGAAGGTACAAGCATTTTTTTTTTTTTTGGGGGGGGGGGGGGGGGGGGGGGGGGGGGGGGGGGAGCAGATTGTGAAAAAGCCTGACACAGGTGCATGGCATTATGGGGCATCTGCATAGTAGTCCGCTCACCATCTAACCCCTCATGACTGAGCTAACAACCATGCAGAGGCTTCTTTCTGGCTCCAAGCAGGAGAGATTCCCCAAAAGTATATATGGTCCAGCACAATAGCCTCAGAAAACATAAATTAACTAACTGGAAATTTTTTTTTCTTTGAGCCCATGACGGCACCCCTGGAGAGGTCCACCTCCTACTCCCCATTGGACAGGAAACAGAATACAGGAATCCCTGGAGCTTTAAGAAGCAAACGCCCCTCTTAGCACCAGAACTGAACAAGGACCTAGGAGCGAAGCTCAAAAAAAGGAGACAAAAAAAACACCAAAAACATAAACTACTTGTTTTTGGTAATCTCTAAGAATATATTCTATGATCTTCAATTTACATATTTACATAATTACTAATTAATTAGGGTGGGTTTTAGGCGGGGTGCAGTCATGGGCTCAAAGAAAATAAATTACCCGTTACAGAATGTATGTTCTCTCAATCACCCTATGACGGCAACCCTTAAAACCCGCCTGGGGTGGGACTCAACTTATACCGTCCAATCACTAAGTATCGTTCTGAAGAACCTGGAGTGAATTGTGCCGCAAGGAACGGCTGGAATTCAGAAAGTGAAATTTCCTAGGACTCACATGGCTCTTCTAAAAGTAGTCTGGAGGGTGATTCATTGAGATCCTGCGCTTTAGAACAGACTAGTAGGAAACCTTTTTATACTGGCAAAAGATTTTTTAGACCGGGAAATCTAAAAGGATCCCTAAAGTACTAACAAGACTGGGAGAGTACCCTGATAGATTTATCCTCATTCACCTCCCATCCCAGACTAGAGAGAATCTCTTCTAACTATCCTGATCTGGG
>NW_027209140.1:0-33101 GCF_027789765.1 Dendropsophus ebraccatus
GCTGAATCCAGTCCTGGGAAACTTCCCCCGGTTTCCCAGGAGTGGATCCAGCTTTTCCAGGCACCCAGGAAAGGCATCAAGGAGCGTTAGTCACTCAACTTTATTACTATAAATTTCTAGCGGAGGCGATTAAATCAGTCAAGAGATTTATCAATATTATTGTCTCCATTTAGAATCTTTTTATTAGTAATACATTTATTTAACAAGATTGTCCACCTTGGAAGAATATCGAAGGGTTTCATGACAATAAACTGATCCTGCTCTGCACTTGTTTAAGCTGTGTAGTGTGCAGGAGCAGGGACGCCTGCCTTAGGATAGAAGTCCCTGCTCCTGTGCATACTTTGTACAGGAACAATCGGGCACTTCTTTACCCAAAACAAATCCAAGGTGAATTTGACTTGAATCAGGCCAAAAAAATCCTTGAGATTTTTTTTTCTAGTTTCACCACCATTTAAAAGACCACTCTTACCTTTTAACAGATTAAAGGAAACTTTGGTGTTTTTCTGCCTGCCTTTTTAGCAAATAGGGGCAGATCAATCATGGCTGGCCGAGCGGAGAGGAAGTCCCCCGGGACCACCCCATGACTTTTGGTTCAGACAACATGAAAGATACAGCAGGTTCCCTTTAATGTCACCTTTTACCTTGCACTATACTAGTTGTGACTTCATTGTACATAGGAATAAGGGATATTCACATAACACTTGGCTAATCTTCCAGGAGTTTCCAGCAATCCACTGGTTTTATAGGATTTAAAGTGTCACTGTCGTTATAACTTTCAAAATCTAAATCAACAGTAGATGTGATATAAAGTAAGTTTGCAATTTACAGTCATTATTTATTTATTTTTTAGTTATCATGGAAAACACTGTATTTTCTGTTTTCTAGCTGTTTTTTTTTTTTCTTCAAAGAGTCAGAAAACAGGAAGTCCTGTGTATACCAGCCCATCTCAGCGCTCACAGAGAAGGCAGTCATGTGACTGATGGACACATTGAGCCGTGACTCTCTGTACTGGCCGAAATTCCTCTGTTTAATCTGTCAGAAAATCTGCCTTCAGGAGACTGGACCTGGATTTCTGGTAAGTACAGCTTTGTTTTACAGCATGATAACAACAACAAAAATAATGAATGTAAATTACAAACTTGCTTTATTTCACATCTACTGTTTATTTAGATTTTAAAAGTGACACTTTAAGTTGGGCTTTTCCAGACCGTATTGTGATGTTTGCTGCTGATGTCACTGCAGATGAATCAATACATTCTCAATTATGTATTAACTTGTAAAATAAAAAAATAAAAAAAGTAAACCCTACATACAAGTGACACCATCATCAGCTCCTAATGGGGTTGTCTTCTGCTAGACTTTTGAAGTCCATTAATGTAGGCCTCTGCTACTCAACCTAAATACATACATTCAGTTTTGTTCCTCTATGGACATTTAGCTATAGACATTACAAAACTCATACATTTTTTAGCTCATCAACCAGTCATGTCTGAAATTCATGGGAACATGCAGATATAGCATTGTCCCTTGCAAGCCTGATTCTTTGCTGCTAAGACACAATCCCACATACAGAACATCTCAAAATCTCAAAATTTGTTATGGAGTCAAATCAATAAAACAAGAACATTTTTCTGCAGTTTCAATTTAACCTCTTATTACCAAACTCACACAATTTAGTAACTAGTATATACAGCTATATAATGCCCAAATAATAGCCTCATACAATGAGATCACCCCCTGTGCAATCAAAATAGATCCATGTGATAATAACAGCCAAAGTATCCATGTGATAATATTATGTCCATGTGATAATAACAGCCAAGTAGTCATGCATACCTCCAAACTTTGGCAAAGAGGGACATAGGCACACCCCCTAACCACACCCACATTCTAAGACACGTCCCCCCAACTACGCCCAAAAACTTTTTCCAGTTCTTCACACAATCATAGGGCATCGCCACACTAATTTTCTTGCAGCAGGATCTATACACCATTCTATTACACTGGTATTCAGATCTATACACCATTCTATTACACTGGTATTAGGATCTATACACCATTCTATTATACTGTTATCAGGATCTATTCACCATTTAATTATACAGGTATTAGGATCTATACACTATTCTATTACACTGGTATCGGGATCTATACATTATTCTAATATACTGGTGTCAGCTCTACACCATTCTGTTACACTGGTATTGGGATCTACACACCATTCTATTATCTTACTGGTATCAGCTCTATACACCATTCTATTACATCAACTGGTATCAGGATCAATATACCATTCTATTACACCGTATCAGCTGTCAGAGGCAGGGAAGAGGGACAGAGACTGTGACAGTGCGCTTTGCCAGCCCTCACCCCTCTCCACTGTCCACGGCTACCATCTGGACTCTGCGATCACATCACAGAGCACCCATGGTGCACAGAGGGAGAATTCTTCCTCTGTATGGGGAGATTCTCTCTCTGTAACCCTATAGATGCTGCAGTTGTGCTGACCACAGCATTTATAGAGTTAACAATCAGCACTGGAGCTCCAATGCTGCCAGTTGCAGCAGGCCCTGACTATCACTGACAGTAGTCGTGACCCACCACGGATGGGTATGGGATGGCTGGACAGCACCCTGAGTTTGGGACTGGGAGCTATGCTCATGTGATACTACATACATACATATATATATATATAATAAAAGCAGCCATGATATCCATGTGAAAATAGCCAAAGTTCCCATGTGCTAATAACAGCCACAATGCCCATGTGATAATAACAGCTAAGGCCGCATTACACAGCCTGACTCCGCACGATTACGAGACTATTTTACGACTTGAGAACCATGCGGCAGGGCTGCATGGACATGATTAGCGATGTCTGTGCAGCCCCTGTTGTAATCAGCCATCATCCACGCTTCTAATAACAGCCATAGTACCTATGTGATAATAAGTGGCCATGTGCTAGAACAAAGAACCCATGTGATAATAATAATAACATAGAGCGCATGTGAGAGTTAAAGTCAAAGTACCCATGGGGTAATTCCAGCACCCCAACTCTTGTGCTTGGTTTTGCAGCTAATCTCCATTCACTTGAATATGGCTGAGCTGCAATACCAGCTTTAACCTATGGAGCGGCGCTGTTTCTGGAAGAAAGCATTCATGTTTTTCTAACACTTTTCCGTCTTCTTTATGAAGAAGAAAAAAAATCCTCCTTTTCGTGAATTCTTTTCTGTATACTGTATGTTTACTAGTGGCCCCACCAGATGTACAGCCATTCCTTCCAATTGTCTTACATCCAAAATTACTGCAGCTGAGCTTGTTTGTTGTTGTGCCTTAAACATATTCATGGAATAGTAATGACGCCTCGGATCTGTATTGTACAAGAAGGATTGTGTACATTGTAAATTGGACTTGCAGAACACATCGCACTTATTCGATAACACTAAAGATTTAGATCAATGCACAAAAGAGAAAAGCATTTGTGTGGGGGGGGGGGGGGGGGGGGGGGGAGGCTGGGCCTGGGTTTGTAGCCCAGGTGCGTGCATTAATGTAGTAATATATGCAGTTGAGAATATTAGGCAGTGAGCCATCAATGAAATGAGGCTTTTTTTTTTTGCAAAACCATTGGTTCCCATTATACTTTCTGAGCACCCTTCAGATTATACATTATCACATTATTATATACGGCATATGATTGTATTTCTTAAACAGAATCTGTCACCGATCACATCAAGTAACCAGCGGTATCCAGTCAGCCTGGAAGGACACGTTATAATATACCTGAAAATGAATCTATCAGGGTTTAGGTAGGATTCATGGGGCCCCGTAGCAACAAAAATGTACAAGGTCCCATGAATCCTGTATGCCCCCCCAAACATGCTCACCTGGCCGATGTAGTACCCTAGTTGGCCACTGTGCTGTGTGGCTCCGTGGTCCGCTGTCCAGCTGCTTCCCTGTGGCAAAGTGCATGATCTTGCTCTAGTTATAGTGGGGGGATGGTGTGCAGGCTGCTCTGTGCCCAGGGGAAAGGGGTTGTGTGCTCGGTTGAGGGATGGTTGTGTCAGCTGCTGTGTTCCTGGGGGGAGGGCTGCAGTCTCCTATGTGCCCAGCCAGGCGGTCTGACAGGCTGTGATCGGCCGCTCTAAGTCCCCCTGCAGGGCTTTGAGTCACTGCTTACAGGAAGGGGATGAACCGACCGTTCTGTGCCCAGCCAGGGAGGGGGTGGTGGTGGTTGTGGGCCGGGCACGCAAACATACTGTGCAGCCACAGTGTGAGTCTCCATGCGGGTAGCGTGTGAGTCATTGTGCCGGGGAGGAGTGCAGGCTGCCATGGAGGGATGGACTGTAAGTGTTGTAGCAACATGGAGGCAGACCACGCGTTGCCAGGGCCTCCCGGGCCCCATAGCAATAGCATGGTCTGCCTCCATGGTAGCTACGCCACTGAGAGCAGCAGTGCTCCCGCTTCTATCTCTATCCTTGCTTGATTGACAGTC
Organism: Dendropsophus ebraccatus; assembly: GCF_027789765.1. NCBI lineage: Eukaryota > Metazoa > Chordata > Amphibia > Anura > Hylidae > Dendropsophus > Dendropsophus ebraccatus. Next base: position 4,493 of record NW_027209140.1, read on the forward strand.
AGTTGGAAATGGAGCCCCAATCAAGGACAGTAATGGAGGGTCTAGAAGGTGTTCCAATTTTCTGAACTTCAGGATATTGGGACCGCCTCTTTGACGCTTTACATGTTCTGGAAGCACAGATGGAAATATGAAAGATATCATGTGTCTCCTTCACCTAACAGCTATCTAAGGCCTCATTTACACGATCCTTGACATGATCCACGCTGAGATGACCGGAGGAAGATCATGGCGTGAATCCCCCAAAGTGATGAGCCCCCCCACACCGCCCGGCAGCATAGATGAGAGGAGCACATAAGACAACTACTCACCTTCTCCCTCCGTGCCCACATGTTCACTGGCTGTTTACCGGGGTGATCCATGCCGCCATCCGCACGAGGACATGTTCTATTTTTTTGCGGTGCGGATCATGGTGAATGGATGCATTCACTTAAATGGTTCCTAAAATTGTCCGTGATTGTAGACCCACGACCACGGACAATTTTACGAGATGTGTGAATGCAGCCTAACAGTGTCAGCAATGTAAACAGAATTTGAATTTCAGCTGACAGAGTCACTTGAATGCTAAATTTTTGGAGGATAAAGTGGGGTCTCATAAGGTCAGTGCAACATGTATCCAACAAAAGAGGTACAAAAACCCAAGAATAGGCTTGATACAGATGATTGATGCAGAATGTTCCAGCATCCTCCCCTGCCTTGGGCAAGCTTTGGAAATTTATGACAGGTGTGGACAATTACAAAAACAAACAACTAAACAAATAGAACAAAACAATACAAATAAAAATGCAATCAGGATTCCAGTAACTGCCAAATAGCCGAGGGGACTGGCACAGAAGATGGAAAACACAGGTTAAAAGTTCAAGACCACAAAGGAGTATGATGACAGTTCAGCACCGTGAGGCCTCCACACTGGAGTCCACTGGTATCTCCATCTATTAGGAGTGCATGCACAGCTTGTTTCTCCATGGCGTGACTCCCTGTTCTCAAGCTCATGAAGTGTCATAGCAGTTGGGCGCTCCTTGATCCTGGGGATAAGGGATATAGCTGTCTATCGTGCAGTTTAAAATACTAGTTTTTTTATGTAAGGGCCTAAAGGATTTATGCAGGATTGGGGGAAAAAAAACCCACCTTCTTTCTTGCAAAGACAGCACCACCCCTGTCATCAGGCTGTCTGCGGTATTTCACTTCAGTTCCATTCACTTCTATAGAACTGACCTGTAAACCCAAACTGAGGACAAGAGTGGTGCTGTTTCTGGGAGAAAGTAGCCATTTGTGGTGAGCCCCCGGATGGTGTTGTAGCGGTGGGGCGGCTGGTCACTTGCTAGATAGAAGTGTGACGCCACTACTGTGGTGTATGGTCAAGATACAGCCGGGACCTTTGGGTTTTGTCACGTGAGGCCAGTGCCTGTGGGCAGGCAGGTGTGATGGCACCCCTGCTTTTAAGATGTAAGGCCGGTTGTACCCTTTTCCCCTCTGGTTGTGTCCTGTCTGGTTGCTGCCGGGTCACTTGGGATAGTGTAGTCACAGGTGGCCAGATTGGTGTAATGACCCTCAGAAAGGAAAGATGTCCCAAGGTTGCGGTGTAAATGCTATGCAGGTGGTAGTAAATAATCACAGACTCCGTTGATAACAATGACTTGGTTTACTATGGCAAACGTGCAACAGGTAATACAGAAGTGCTTAGACATAGTTCCAATAAATACTGAGACGTTACACTACCAGGTCTGCTTGATAAGTGCTGAGTAGGATGTAGTAGAGTTGATAAGGTTGTACTGAGGTAGCGTAGCTAGGAGGGTGCCGTGAAAGTCTGAACCCAAGTAGCAATGTGCTCTGCCGGGATGTTGGAGCGTATAGAAGAATACTTGTAGAAGAAGGAAGAAGACCAATCTGTGCCCATGTATTGACTTTCCTATATGTCCTTCACCTTATGCCCACTAGCTTTGGCCAAACCGTACTAATGGGTGACACAGGCCTCAGACCTTGTTACCTTTGGATGAGCAGAGTGCTGAGGGTTTCCTGCTGACATTTGCGCTGCTAGATGGAGTTCATAGACTTTCCAGTAACTTTCCGCCACCCGGATCAATTCCTAGCTCCTTGGCTCTTTAGTGGATACTGTCCTGCACTGTAGTAATCCTAGTCCTAGGCATGGGTTGAGATGATCTATTGACTAGTCCTCTCCTGAAGGGTTTAGCACTGCATCACGCAGCGTACAGGTACTTCAAGAAAGAAGCTTGTAAGAGGACACTGTCCTGCGTCCTACTCATGCGGGGTATCGACTAAGACTAAGACTTCTGTAGAGGGGACCTGGCAGAGGGCCAGGTCCCAGGTAGAACCACTGTGGAAAGCTATCTGAGCTGCGTTCTTTCTCCACTGCTCAACTATAACTCCTCCTTCACCTAAGGGACTAACTTTTCTATCCAGCATGTAAGGTGCGCTGTGGTTGGGTGGAAAGAGTGCAACAGAAGAGTAGAAAGGGAAGAGGTGATAGGACAGAAGAAAGTAAAGATCCTACTGGTTCACAGAAACTGGTACATACAAATACAATAACCCTTTGAGACACTTCAGCTGTGCAGCTTCCACACTTCAGTATACAGTACAGCGACATCTAGTGGTCATCTTTTAGTAATACTTTTTCTGCAATTAGACCACAATAGTACTGACTTTTACAAAGGGTGTGAACAACAGTAACACCCCTAGTGGGGACACCACACATGTTTCTCTAAGCCTACATAACACCTTTAAAGGGTTATCTGGCGCTTGCAGATTTTTAACATGTTGCTACAATATAACAAAATATAATAAATATGTTATGCTTACCTCTTTGTGTTCCCTCGGGTGTATCAGTGCTGTCAGCAGTGCCCCCTCTATAGGCGCCGTTACTTCCGACATGAGCTTTTTTTCAGGCGCGACAGCTCATTCACTGACTGAGATGGGACAGTGCCGCCACCAGTGATTGGCTGAGTGGGGCTGTCACTCCTGAGACGAGCTAGTCCTCGGAAAGTAACAGACAGCAAAGGACAACGGTGACCACATTAGGACACTCGGGGAGTGTGGAGAGCAACATGTTAGGCTTGGTTCACACTACATTTTTGCAAACCTTTGTTTTTTTTTCCCAAAATCGTTTTTTGGAAAAATGGATGAAAAAAATGGATGGAAAAACAGATGCTTTTGTGTGCATCCAATTTTGATCCGTTTTTCTATTGACTTCCATTACAAAAAAAAAAGATCAAAATGCCACCGTTTTTTTTTTTTTTTTAATGTGCATAAAAACGAAGATGACCTTCTTTTGTGTATATAAAAAAAATGATGTGTTTTGATATGTTTTTTTTTAAATGGAAGTCATGGAAAATGGGAAAAAAAGAGGCACACAATTGCATCTGTTTTTCCATCCGTTTTTCATAATTTTTTTGCAACAACAGATGAAAAAAAACGGATTGCATAAACGTAGTGTGAACCCAGCCTTAGTTTTTAGGCACCAGGACTGAATACAACTTTCGAGCTAGAAACCCTGCACCTACTGGTCTACCAATTTAACTAACAACTGGGCAAGATCTTGCTGCCTCCATCATCCGATTGACTTTCATTGCGTTCCTAGCATAACATCAATTCAAATTTCAGAGTCAGTGATAACCACTTCCGAATTGACATCAGTAGACGAACATATGTATAAAATGTGAACTCAACCTTCCCCGGAGTTTGCTTGCTTGCATTTCTAAATACTTTCGTGTGAACTCCGAGTCTTTCGAAAACTATTTATATGCCATTTTGTTTAGAGGAATGTAATAAAAACCTAAAATAAAATAAATAAAATTTCCCATAAAGTAACACATACAAATCCAATTAGAGAATAAAATATTAACACTAACCCGGTGTCAAGTAGAAGAAATGCACTTTATAAAATCCCACATCAGCTTATTTGAAAGTTGAAAGAAATTTAAATGCGTTCCTGCCGAGCTGGGAAGGAAGACTTCAGTAAACATTTTCATACTTCCCACACACTCTTCAGGTTCTTAGAGTGATTATGACTGTAGCGCTCAGCAAGGAGCCATATGCAAGACGCAAATCGGGTTTTTAATGTGTATTTAAATGAGCTAAAAGGTAAAGTATTGCTTTTACTGAGCATCTTATGTTCTACAATGGATTAAAGGACTAGTTATCGAAATGGACTTTTAAAGTATAGCATTATACTTGTATTTTTACATGGAGGGTCACATTCAGGTAGGGTCATACTTTAACCACCTAAATTGCATGGAAAAGGGATAGTCTTCTAAAAAGGAGGGTAATTTTATAATGTCATTGTCTGTTTTTAATATAGGCATTGGGTGTATAGCTTTTCGGAATCCATCTGGATAAGAAAACATGAAGTAGATTATTCCTGAAACCACTTAAAGGGGTTGTCCAGCGGAAATCTTTTTCTTTCAAATCAACTGGTTTCAGAAAGTTATATAGATTTGTAATTTACTTCTATTTAAAAATGTCCAGTCTTCCCATACTTATTAGCTGCTGTATGTCATGCAGGAAGTGATGTTTCTTTCCAGCCTGACACAGTGCTCTCTGCTACCTCCTCTGTCCGTGTCAGGAACTGTCCAGAGTAGTAGCAAATCCCCATAGAAAACCTCCCCTGCTCTGGAAAGTTCCAGTCTCGGACAGAGGTGGCAGCAGAAAGCAGAACATTTCCTGCAGAACATTACAGCAGCTGATAAGTATGGGAAGATTTGAAAGTTGTAAATAGAAGTAAATTACAAATCTCTATACCTTTCTGAAACCAGTTGGTTTGAAAGAAAAAGATTTTCACTGGATTACCCTTCAAAGTCAATCAGATAGGAATGGACAATATGCAGTGGACATCAGATAAAGAAACAAATGGATAATTGTAGAAACGAAGGTCAGGAGTGAAAGGGTTCAATACCGTGAATGTGGGACTAGACATGATCCAAGACTTATCATATTGAGCTGTGGTAAAACAGGATGAGGCACAATGAAGGTACCAGACATAAAGCTTAAAGGGGCTATGCAGGCTTAGAAAAACATGGCGCTTTCTTCCAGAAACAGCACCATCCCTGTGCTCAGCTTCGGTGAGGATTTTGCAGCTCAGTTCCATTAAAGTGAATGTAGGTGAATTGCAATACCACGCACAACCTGAGGCCAGGGGTGGTGCTGCCTGTCAATCACCCCCGCAGAGTGCGCTGACAGGCAGAGCCGCGCTCTGATGCTGAGAGTTTACCCTATAGATACTGCAGTCAGCAAGACCGTAGTGTCTATAGGGCTCCGCAGAGACAATTCTCCCTCTACAGAGGGAGAATTGTCTCTCCGGTGTCCATTGGGGCACTGCGAACTGATCGCAGAGCCCCGAGGCTCTGAGGCCCCTGAGGCTTTCGGTTTCTAGCTACGGAGGCCGGCGAGGGACAGGACGGAAGGCAGGACACTCGCCGGGCACGCGGCCGTGCCCACGGCTGTGCGCTCTGCCCCCTCCCCTCTCTCCCCTGCCGCTGTCAAAAGATTATGACAGTGACAAGGGACAGCGGAGAGGGGGCAGACATAGGGGACATCAACTATGGGATTATTATGATCCCATAAGCTGAGGCATTGAGGCATCAATGATCCCAGGTTGTGAAAGGGTTAACATCACCCTGACTTCTATTTAGATGTATTTTTTATCCTGTAACATCCATCTAGCCAAAATTCGATATGCAGGAACGTGTTTTGACCTACATTTCATTCTGGGTTAGTAAGTTACATTGGGATATAATGGAATCATAAATTTAATATATGGCTATTGAAATCTCTGCATATTGAAATGCATTGAAAGAAAACTTTTATAGCATAGTTGACGCCAGTATAGCAATAAAAGTCAATGTTCCATTTAAAAATCATTCTGGACGATGTGTCATTTAGCTAACCCTAATAGGGATGATAGCTTTCTGACCCTATTATCTATGAATACAATAGAAGACAAATCTAAAGATTATGGCCAGGTATAAGCAGGGGCGTATCTGTAGGATGGGGAATCAATCTGTGATCATTGGGGATCAGGCAGAAGAATGTCAGGGCCACTACAGTGCATGCTCTTCAATGCTATAGATTGCCAATGGGCTTCAATAAATTTTGAAGGTACTTCAAAAAGTGCAAAAAAAATAAAATAAAGTGGTGGTATTTAATTTTCATGCCGTTTTATTGCACACAGGAGAGCATATACAATTTATTTGGAATGTCTTCAGATCTTTTCTTTTTTTCCCCACATTTTATGTTACAGCCTTGTGCTAAAATCTAAAAAAATATCATATTCTGCTATCAATCTGCACTCTATACCCCTCAGGGTACGTTCACACTTACCGGATCCGCAGCTGATTTTTCTGCTGCGGATCCGCATGCAGATCCACAGCGGATTTCATTTAAATAACTGAACACAACATCAAATCTGCACCATCAAATCTGCTGCGGATCTGCTGCGGATCCTGTAGGTGTGAACGCACCCTTAGGCCAGGTTCAGACTATGTAACTGTGCGGCTGTATTTGCGGCTGTAATTGTGCGGCGGTATTTTTGGTGGTTCATGCGTACGCTGGAAAGTATAGGAAATACGGCACACTATGTATGAATCTACGGCCCGATCGTAAACGGACCCGTAAAAAATGAACAAGACCATTGTTTGCGGCTGGACATGCGGCCGAGGATTGACCGTAAGGAGTACTTCAAAATAGCCGGCAATGATGCCGAATGCCGATGCCTCTAATAGTTAATATATTAAATTAATTAAACACATTTTCTTTGTAATAAAGTGCCTTTCGTTGGTCAATAATTTAATTCTAACGAATCCATCATTTTGCAATTAAATATACTGTTAAAATAAATAGATATATAAATAAATGTATATTTAAATATATATTTATTTTTTGACAGTATATTTAATTGCACAATGATGGATTCGTTAGAATTAAATTATTGACCTACGAAACTGAATTTATTTCAACGAAATTGTGTTTTATTAATTAAATATTAATTAGTACAGGAAGCTCCATAAGCCGTTAATTCATATGCCGGCAATAGAGCTTTCTGTACTAATCATCACTTTACTTTATGAAAACATCAAATGTTTCTTCTAATTATGTTATCACAATAGTATTATTAGAAGAAACATTTAGAATTATATGTGCGCTCAGCTGATTGGCTGATCGGCTGAGCGCACATATAATGAGCCGGTCCGCAGCACAGTGACTTCATTGTGCTGCGGACCAGCAAAGAGACAACATCGGGGTGAGTATAGAGCTCTCCCCACCCCCTCCCCAGCACTGCACCCCTCCCAGCAAGGAAGGGGGGGTCAGTTAACCCCTTCCTTGCTGGGATGGGTGCAGTCTGACATCAGTCTGGCCCCCAAGGGGTTAAGGGGGATGCAATACATCCTCCCTTAACCCCTTGGGGGCCAGACTGTAAGCAGCGATCTGTAAAGATGCTGCATACTGTAAGGAGCACAACACCGCTCACAATCATGGGTGTTGTGCTCCTGTTTGTGTGTTTTTTGTGTGTTTCTCCCTTTTTGTTTTTCAGAAATCGGTATCCTGTGGATTACGTCGGATTCCGTGGACTACGTCGATGACCAGCGATTTTTAATGTTTTTTTTTTTAATAAAATGGTCAATGAGGGGTGTGGGGGTGTTTTTATTTGAATAAAAAATTTTTTAACTTGTGTCTTGTCTTTATTTCTTTACTTTATAGACTTAGTAGTGGAAGCCGTCTAATAGACGGAATCCATTACTAAGTTGGGGCCTAGTGTTAGCCGGTATAAAATGGCTAACACTAACCCCCTATTATTACCCCAGTACCCAATGCCACCAGGGGTACTGGGAAGAGCCGGGTGCCAGTGGTCCCGGAGCGTCAAAATTGGCGCTCCTGGACTGGGCGGCAGCAGGCTGGTAAGATTTAGGCTGGGGAGGGCCTAAACCAATGGCTCTTTTCCCACCCTTGTGTTACCAGGCTGTGTCGTTTGGTTTTTAACCCGGCTGGTTATAAAAATAGGGGGGACCCTATGCGGTTTTTTTAAATTATTTATTTATTTAAAAAAAAAAACGCATAGGGCCCCCCCTATATTTATAACCAGCCGGGTTAAAAACCAAACGACAGCAGCCTGGTAACACCAGGGTGGGAAGAGCCATTGTTTTAGGCCCTCCCCAGCCTAAATCTTACCAGCCTGCTGCCGCCTGCCACTGGCACCCGGCTCTTCCCAGTACCCCTGGTGGCATTGGGTACTGGGGTAATAATAGGGGGTTAGTGTTAGCCATTTTATACCGGCTAACACTAGGCCCCAACTTAGTAATGGATTCCGTCTATTAGACGGCTTCCACTACTAAGTCTATAAAGTAAAGAAATAAAGACAAGACACAAGTAAAAAATTTTTTTATTCAAATAAAAACACCCCCACACCCCTCATTGACCATTTTATTAAAAAAAAAAAACATTAAAAAAACGCTGGTCATCGATGTAGTCCACGGAATCCGACGTAATCCCCAGGATACCGATATCTGAAAAACAAAAAGGGAGAAACACACAAAAAACACACAAACAGGAGCACAACACCCATCATTGTGAGCGGTGTTGTGCACCTTACAGTATGCAGCATCTTTACAGATCGCTGCTTACAGTCTGGCCCCCAAGGGGTTAAGGGAGGATGTATTGCATCCCCCTTAACCCCTTGGGGGCTAGACTGATGTCAGACTGCACCCATCCCAGCAAGGAAGAGGGTTAACTGACCCCCCCTTCCTTGCTGGGAGGGGTGCAGTGCTGGGGAGGGGGTGGGGAGAGCTCTATACTCACCCGATGTTGTCTCTTCGCTGGTCCGCAGCACAATGAAGTCACTGTGCTGCGGACTGGCTCATTATATGTGCGCTGAGCCGATCAGCCTATCAGCTGAGCGCACATATAATTCTAAATGTTTCTTCTAATAATGCTATTGTGATAACATAATTAGAAGAAACATTTGATGTTTTCATTAAAGTAAAGTGATGATTAGTACAGAATGCTCTATTGCCGGCAATATGAATTAACGGCTTATGGAGCTTCCTGTACTAATTAATATTTAATTAATAAAACACAATTTCGTTGAAATAAATTCAGTTTCGTTGGTCAATAATTTATTTCTAACGAATCCATCATTGTGCAATTAAATATACTGTCAAAAAATAAATATATATATAAATATACATTTATTTATATATCTATTTAGTTTAACAGTATATTTAACCCCTTAAGGTCCAAGCCAATTTTCGTTTTTGCGCTTTTGCTTTTTCCATTTTATGTTTAAAAGTCCATAGCGCTTGCATTTTTTCACCTAGAGACTTATATGAGTGCTTATTTTTTGCAAAACCAATTGTACTTTGCAATTACAGGCATAATTTTTCCATAAAATATGTTGTGAAACCGGAAAAAAATCATTTGCGCTGTCAAATTGAAAAAAAAAACGAATTTGTTTTGATTTCGGGGAGTTTTGCATTTACGCCGTTCGCCCTATGGTAAAACTGACTTGTTATGCATGTTCCTCAAGTCGTTACGATTACAACGATATATAACATGTATAACTTATATTGTATCTGATGGCCTGTAAAAAATTCAAACCATTGTTAACAAATATATGTTCCTTAAAATCGCTCCATTCCCAGGCTTATAGCGTTTTTATCCTTTGGTCTATGGGGCTGTGCGAGGTGTCAGTTTTTGCGCCATGATGCGTTCTTTCTACCGGTACCTTGATTGCGCATATACGACTTTTTGATCGCTTTTTATTACATTTTTTCTGGATTTGATGCAACCAAAATGCACAATTTTGCACTTTGGAATTTTTTTGCGCTTACGCCGTTTACCGTGCGAGATCAGGAATGTGATTAATTAATAGTTCGGGCGATTACGCGCGCGGCGATACTAAATATGTTTATTTATTTATTTATTAATTTATATTTATAAAATGGGAAAAGGGGGGTGATTTGGACTTTTATTAGGGGAGGGGATTTTTTATTAATAAAAACACTTTTTTACTTTTTTTTTTACATGGACTAGAAGCCCCCCTGGGGGGCTTGTATATATACATAGCACTGATCTCTCATAGAGATCAATGCTGTGTATATACACAGCAAAGATCCATGAGATCGGTCATAGATTGCTATGGCCTGCTGCAGGCCATAGCAATCTACTGCCGAGCCGGGATCAGCGTCATTCCGACGCTGAGGCCCGGCACGGCCAGAAGAACGGATCTCCCCCCTGCGATCGCATCGTGGGGGGGAGATCCGACCCACTAGACACCAGGGATGTGATGTCTGAAGCCCTTCAATGCAGCTGTCAGGTTTGACAGCTGCATTGAAGTGCTTAATTAGCCGGCGCGGCAACGGGACCCGCGCCGGCTAACAGAGGCACTGCCCGGCTGCACGTGTCAGCCGGGATCAGCGCCGTTCAGAGCGGGGTCCCGGCGGGACCCCGCTCTGAACACCCCCCGCGGCGCCATGACGTATTAGATACGTCATGGGTCGCTAAGGGGGTTAATTGCAAAATGATGGATTAGTTTAAATTTAATTATTGAACAACAAAAGGCACTTTATTACAACGAAAATGTGTTTTATTATTTTAATAGATTAACCATGAGAGACATCGGCTATACTGCAGAGGATCGCAAACCCCGGTAATAGCAATTCATGTAAACTGTTTCCCTGCTTTCCCAGATGCATCCAGAGGTGTTTGCATCACTTTCTTAATATTTTATTTGTTATTTTTAGTTGAACCAGATTTCAAAGTAAATGACCGTATGTTTTGAGCCGCATGTCTATTTTTTCCCACGGCCGTAGTTTCATCCGCACATTTACAGCCGCATAAAAAATACAGCCGCACAGTTACATAGTGTGAACCTAGCCTTAAAGAGAAAGTGAAAACAGAATTGCAACAGAATTGCATTTACATAAGTATTCAGACCCTTTGCTATACCATTTGAAATTTAACTCTGGGGTCTTCCATTCTTCTTGATTATCTTTGAGATGTTTCTGCAACTTGGTTGGAGTCATCTGTGGTAAACACAGTTGATTAAAAATTTATAAAGACACGCCCCTGTCTGTGTAAGGTCTCCCAACTGACCATGTATATCAGAGCAAAAACCAAGCCATGAGGTGGAAGTGACTGCCTGTAGAGTACAGAGAAAAGATTGTGTGGATGCACTGATCTGGGGAAGGGCACAAAAATTCTGTTGTACTGGAAGTCCTCAAGAGCAAAGTGACCTTCATAATTCTTATATGGAAGAAGTTTGGAACAACCAGCATTCTTCCTAGAGTTGGCAGCCACACCAACTAAGAAATCAGTGGAGAAGAGCTTGGTCACATTGGAGAGGTGACCAAGAACCCAATGGTCACATTGCCTGTGTGCAGATGAGGAAAAACTTTCAGAAGGTCAACCATCACTGTAGCCCACAGCAATGTGGGCTTTATGGTAGCGTGGCCAAAAAGAAGTTTCTCCTTAGGACAAGACACAGAAAAGGTTGAAATTTGCAGAAAAGCACCTGAGACTGTGAGATACAAGATTCTCTGGTCTGATAAAACCAGACTAAACACAATGTCTGGAGGAAACCAGACACTGCTCATCACCTGCCCAATATCACCCACCCAATACGGCGGCAGGGAGACTGGTCAGGGTTAAGGGAAAGCTGGAGCAAAATATAGACATGTTGTAAGTAAATACCTAATGCACAATGCTCTGGGCCTAAGGGCTTATTCTTATATCCCATATATTACAAATCCTATGGATGCAAAAGCCCTGTAATGGAGTGTTTCCCCACCTGGGATGATGTATCAATATCATGCTGGGAGCTGTGGTACTTCTTTTAGTTTCTTAGGACTGGATCCAGATTTTCAAGGCACACATGGTAGAGCGGCAGGAAGCCGCACAGAGATCAAAGGCAGCTAGCATGTAAGCTGACAGCCGAGCAAACAAAGTGCCTTGCTTCATTTGTAATGTAGATTCACTCACCTCTAATTATGTCCCAAAATCAGGATTCATTTGCATTGACATGAAGACATATAAGAAGTCCTTTGTATAAGAAGGTGATCAAAGCATGAATGAATGGTGGTTACCTGTAGGAAGCTATCTGCTAGCTAGGAAGCTAGCGGGAGGAGTGAGCTTTTGGTTAAAGCAGACCTTTTACTGACTAAAGTAAAGATAGGGTACAATAGGGCTTGTTACACTGAATCAGGAGATATGACTCTTGTTTCAATCTGTCGTTCCAGCGCTGTGATATAAGTTGCAAAAGCCCAGCAACATTCAGCCAGTCCAGCTAAAGAAAGTGGAAAGTTGCATGCAGGCACAGGAGTGGTAAATAGGAGACAAGGGTCCTGGGCTTTGGCAACACCTTATTGGTTTTATCTCCTAATTTCATATAACCTCTAAGGGTGTGTTCACATCTACAGGATCCGAAGCAGCTCTGCAGCAGATCCGCAGCAGATTTGATGGTGCAGATTTGATGCTGTGTTCAGTTAATAAAATGAAATCTGCTGCGGATCCACAGCAGAAAATCAGCTGCGGATCCGGTAAGTGTGAACGTACCCTTAAGCTCTGTTTAGACATTAGCATTACAGGTGGATGTTGGCATAGCCATGATATTGAAAGAGTGAGGCTGGGTTTATGCATAGTATTTTGGTTGGTATTTGGTTGGGTTTGTCTGAAGGCAACTCCTATCTATATAACCTAACAAGCCTGGAGAATACAGAAATGGCTGCACATCGCATCCATGGTTTATACTAGTGATGAGCGAATAGTGAGATATTCGAATATTCGATATTCGTACGAATATACCGCGAATATTCGAATATTCGATCGAATATTCGATCCCATTAAAGTCTATGGGAACAAGTATTCGATCATTGAAAAACATCTATTGGACCACTTGGAGGGTAAAACCGGAAGCTGGGGGATTTGAGCGCATATCGAATATTTATCGAATATTCGCGGGATATTCGTACGAATATCTCACTATTTGCTCATCACTAGTTGATACTAAAGCTTCTCAGCTAAATAAAAAAACAACATCAGAAGTAATCATATAATTTGCTCAAACCATATTGCCTTATGTACCACGTGCAGGTCTTCTGTCCCTACTCTAGTCATGGTGCAGTATTTGCAGGGGACCACCACCGCCGCAAAGCCAGTGCCCACAGAGAGGAGTAGCCCCTGTGAGGCTATGTTCACATACAGTATTTTTATTCAGTATTGTGGTCCTTATATTGTAATCAAAATCAGGAGTGGATTGAAAACACAGAAAGGCTATGTTCACACACTGTGGAAATTTAGTGGATGGCCATCATTGTATGGCATATAATGGCCGTTATTTCATAACAACATCCGATGTTTTACAATAATGCCAATTATTTGCCATTAAATGACGGCCATTCACTAACTTTCAACAGTGTGTGAACATAGCCTATCTGTGTTTTCAATCCACTTCTGGTTTTGGTTGCAATACGAGGACCAAAATACTGAGCAAAAACACTGAGTGTGAACATAGCCTAAAACAGTATTTCACCTGTAGTGACCACAAAATGTCTGGCTATAGGAAGTTTCCCCTATTTGCGAGGATTTCAGGGAAAAAGAACTATAGTGAACATGAAAGAGGTAGACAAGGAGACAAACCTATTAATGTTGGAATGTATAAGGAATAGAGATGAGCGAACCGGGTTCGGGTTTCGAGTCCATCCGAACCCGATCGTTCGGTATTTGATTAGCTGGGGCTGCTGAACTTGGATAAAGCTCTAAGGTTGTCTGGAAAACGTGGATACAGCCAATGACTATATCCATGTTTTCCACATAGCCTTAGTTTATCAACTTCAGCAGCCACTGCTAATCAAATGACGAACGATCGGGTTCGGATGGACTCAAGCATGCTCGAGGTTCGCTCATCTCTAATAAGGAACAATGCTAGATCCTGGAGACCTAAAGGTGAGCAAATCTAAGGGATTCAGAAGTAACAGACTTTGCCAAAGCCTAAGAGACAAGTTGTGAAGGATTCACATGAACATAAAGGGGCTATCTAGGATTAGGAAAAAAAACATACCTAGTTTCTTGCAAAAATAGTGCCACCCTGTCTTCAGTTTGTGTGTGGTATTACAATTCAGCACTATTCACTTCAAAGAAACTGAGCTGCAAAACCGCAAGGACAAGAGTGGTGCCATTTCTGGAAGAAAAGCTTAATTGAAAATCTATATCTTAATAAATTTAAGTTTTTAAAGAATTAAATAAAAAAAAATAAGATAATAAACCTGTGGGAGGTGGATCTTATAAATAGTCTCATTATATCGGTTGTCATTGAACTGCATGTTTGTTGACACAATGGGTTTATCCTTGTTGTACATGATATCATTTACATAAATTCAAATTAAAATTGAAACGATGAAGCGTGAGGCATGTCATCTGGAAGGTGCCCCATCTCCAATTATTCAGTGCTACGTTCCATCTATTGTGTTATCTTTTATTGTTATCGTATGCTGATGAGTTTTACAATTACGAAGATAATGACATTGACAATAGAAGAGATTGCATTAACATTGGTTATCAGCCATTGCATGCATGTATAATGTACACATAGGCATCCCGCTCCAAGACTACATTAATACTCCATATATACAAGTGTTATTAGATTTTCAAGATGTAAAGACTTTAATGTACAGTTGAGTCGTAGCTCCTGGGTCCTACTGTTTTCTCTGCAGGACTGAAGGCGACAGTCGATATTATTTTACACAATGATGCTGTAGTTGTCAACATGGAAATTGTATGTATATAAAGCTAGTCATTCAATATATTGTAATGGCTGGTATTCGCATGCAAAGTGTGTCTGGCATCCATTAAGAGGCATTGCTATCAGTGGTAGCAGTGAAAGCTTGGACCTAAAAGGTCCATAAGTCCCCCTGCTTTAAAAGAATGAACCATGTTACAGATGGTAGGTGGGAGACCATAGAGGCAATATAACTAATTTTCCCAGGTTGATAACACCATCCATGGTGTCAACTGGAGATGTATGGTGTCTTTCATTTTAAAGACAAATCTAACCAGCTGATAGCCCCCTATAGCGCCAGGGACGCTGAGGAGGAAGGTATATGTCTTGCCTTCTTCCTCTGCTCCTATGCCGTGCTGTTAGTTGGGGTAGAGTCCACTATGCAGCACCCTCAAGAGCACTGCTGCATCATCCGTCCCGCCCTCTCCATTGATAATCAATGTAAGCGGAGGGCCAGGTGACGCGGCAGTGCTCCTAAGGGTGCTCTGGAGTAGAGTTTACCCAAACTAACAGTGCAAGACCGGCGCTGAGGAGTAAGGTACGACATATACCTTCCTCCTCAGCGTCACTGGCGCTATAGGGGGCTATCAGATTCTTATAGCCTACTGATAGTTCCCCTTTAAAGGGAATATATGATCTAAATTTATTTTTACTAAATAGAGCCAGATACTGAAACATGTTCTGTTTTCTGTTTTCTACTTCCTAATCTATCTGAATGGACATGGCAACAAAAACAGGAGCTTGTTATCATCTATTCAGTATCCTTCCCCCAGTTCTCAGTTGCTGCTTTTTGCTGAAGACACAAAAATCTGTGTGTGAGCCTCCCTCTTTGTCTCCCCCTCCTTCATCCTCCGTTCTGAGACAGCGGATGTAAACAAGTCCCTGGCAGGTTTTATCTGCAACATTGTAGCTTCTCTGTAATGCTGGGAGGGTTATTCTGAGGTCACGTTGCTGATAAACTCACTGTGATTATCCTTCCCAGAATTACAGAGAAGCTACAATGTTGCAGATAAAGCCTGCCAAGAACTTGTTTACATAATTTTTTTGTGGCATTTTAATAGTCCAAAAAAACACTATGAAAAAGTTGTGTTTGGGGGAAGCCTGGAGATTGCACAGATTTTCCTCTTCATGGCCTCATTCTAGGACTAGTTGTGCATATGGTAAGCTGCGTGCTTATGAAGTTTTATACTACTTTGATGGATAAATGACTGTAATGTTTTGTGCCTCACAATGCTTGATGGACAACATATGCAGTGGCTTCCCCGCGGAGTAGTAATTGCTTCTCAGATAGCATTTTCTACAGTAACATAATAAGAAGTAATTATTCCACCCGAGAACCTTGCCTTGTCACTGAGCATGGTTAGTGTCTGGCTGCCGAATGCTGGATTAATGCTTTGTGTTATATCTATGTAACAGCCGTAATTCCCGGCTGGTCAGATTGCCTGGATTCGAGTTCATTAGATTCCAGTTTAATTAAAATGCAGCTGTTTGAATTCTTATTACATTTCAAAGATTGCAGACACATCGCAGATGAGACGCCGCCGCCGCTGCCACTTCCCACTGAATTATCTGATCAGCCGCTGGGAATATTCCCGCTTGCTGAAAATTATCATTCCCTTCATTTCTCCAAATGAGACCATTTTTTTTATCATGTAATCTGATTGTTCTAAAGTTAAAATATCTTCATTTACTCCTATTAGGATTGTTTGTAATGGTGATGTTTGCTGATGACAGGGCAATGAGGAGAACAGATAGAATATTGCAATGCTGATTTATATTTCTACAAATGTAAAAATAAATAAATAAAAATAACAGAATATAACAGGCTGACAAAAAAAATGAAAGTGTCAGGACTCACCGCATATAGTCCCTCTGTCGTACACACAATAAAAACCTGTTCCAAAGATTTTTATTTTTTTTAATGAGGTTCTTAGCAAACCATTTGATCGAACAGAATGTACCATCACAACAAGTTAAAGTGACCTCAGAGAGATGGTCCTTATACTAGCAATGGCCTCTCTCCAACTATAAGTCTATAAAACTGCAAAACTGATGCTATTTCCAGGGAAAAATGTAGACTCTGTTTCTATTCTTGACAATACTTTTATTACTTAGGTTACAAACCCACTTGCCGGATCTGCAGCGAGTCTCCTTGCTGCTTTTTTGCAGCGAGACTCGCTGCAGATCCTGGCCCTATAATTTCAATAGCAGAGAAACTCGCAGCAGGGATGTACATCCCTGCTGCGATTTTGTCTGCAGCCCGCCCCATTAACCCCCCGGCCGTCGGACATTATACATTACCCGGGTCCCCCTTCCTGCTTGCTTCGGGCTCCCGGTGTCTTCACGGCCCGCCCGGCCAATCAGTGCGCTGCGGCGGGGCAGCGCACTGATTGGCCGGGCGGAACGTGCCGGGAGCCGCTGAGGGGTTAATGGGCGGGCTGCAGACAAAATCGCAGCAGGGATGCGAGTTTCTCTGCTATTGAAAGTATAGGGCTGGGATCTGCAGCGAGTCTCGCTGCAAAAACGCAGCAAGGAGACTCGCTGCAGATCCGGCAAGTGGGTTTGTAACCTTAAAGAAGGTTTCCAAAGGTAAAAACTATTTTCATCTATATAATAAAGTAACATATATTAGTAAATAAAGTTGCAGACTGTGTGCTCTCTGTCATCTCATCCCAAATTCCTGTTTAGTGTACATCCTGTAACAGACTTCCTGTTCCTGCTGTACATTCTAGTCGGGAATTTAACCAGTTCTATCTCTCTACCACTACTCCTTGTTAACTGTAGCAACACTGATCACACCCCACAGGAACTTCCTACAGGGAATAGGGAGTGGGAGAGAAATAGATTGGGTTGAATAAATGGCTAGAGTATATAGCTGGAACACAAAATTTGTTGAAGGATGTATACTGGACAGGAAGATAGGCTAATAGAGACAACAGAGCATACAGAAAACACTTTTGATTTGACTTTTTTTTCTTCTCCAAGTTCCAAGTGGCATCCATCATTACAGTGACGACTGTTGGTACATTATTCTAGTTCAGGCCCTTTTGGGTGTGTTTTTTTTTTTTTTTTTTTTTAAGGGCCAATTGAATTAAAAAAAATGTGTGTAAACAACTAAAAAAAAGTCTGCAAAATAATGTCAGCAAAGAATTGTCTGAACATTGATTTGACATCTGCGCAAAAAACATCCAATTATTCAGTAAACTAGGGGGGACATTTATCAAGACTGGTGTACAAGTGTGCCAGTCTTAAATAAAGCCACACCCCCTTTACCCCAGGCTGGATTTACCAAGAGGCACACACCTCTTAGTACAGACGGCCAGCCCTGCTCTGAAGCAGGTATAGATTTTTACCTGTTTTACTCCTGTACACCCAGACCCCACATCATTAACCCTTAGGGGGACACAGCCAGTTTTCATTTTTGCGTTTTCGTTTTTCCCTCCTCGTGTCTATAAGGCCATAGCACCTGCATTTTTCCATCTAGAGACCCAAATGAGCCCTTATTTTTGCGCAACTAATTGTACTTTGCTATGGCAGATGTAATTTTTGCCTAAAATGTGCCAGGAAACCAGAAAAAAATTATATGTGTGGTGAAATTGAAAAAAAAAATAGTTTTTTTTTAATTTGAGGGGTTTTGTTTTTACTCCGTTCGCCCTAGGGTAAAACTGATTTGTTATATATGTTCCTTAAGTTGTTACAATTACAACGATATATAACATGTATAGCTTTTATTTGATTTGATGGCTTGTAAAAAATTAAAACCTTTTAAAGAAAATATATGTTCCTTAAAATTGCTCCATTCCCAGGCTTATAGCGCTTTTATCCTTTGGTCTATGGGTCTGTGTGAGGTGTCATTTTTTGCGCCATGATGTGATCTTTCTATCAGTACCTTGATTGCGCATATATGACTTTTTGATCGCTTTTTATTACAATTATTCTGGATTTGATGCGACCAAAAATGCGCAATTTTGCACTTTGGGATTTTTTTGCGCTGACGCCGTTTACCGTGTGAGATCAGGAATGTGATTAATTAATAGTTCGGGCGATTACGCATGCGGCGATAGCAAACATGTTTGTTTATTAATTTATTTATTTTTATTTATAAAATGGGGAAAGGGGGGTGATTTAGACTTTTATTAGGGGAGGTGATTTTGTGTTATTAAAAATACATTTTTCTTTTACTTTACACATATACTAGAAGCCCCTCTGGGGGACTTCTAGTATATGCACTCTGATCTCTCATAGAGATCCATGCAGTATAGTTATACTGCATGAATCCATGAGATCGGTGTTCTATTGCTTTTGGCTGCTGCAGCCAAAAGCAATAGAATGCCGAGCCGGGATCAGCGCCATTACGGCGCAGGACCCCGGCCCGGGATGGATGCGGGGATCGCCCCCCCGCAATCGCGCCGCAGGGGGGCGATCCCCCACTAGACCACCAGGTATGGAGATTAGCAAGTATTTAGAAGCAGCTGTCAACTTTGACAGCTGCTTCTAAGTACTTAATTAGCGGACACGGCGATCGGACCGTGCCCGCTAATAGCCGCAATCCCGGGCTAAATGCGGCACCCGGATCGCGGCAGTTCAGAGGGGGGTCGCCGCGCGACCCCCTCTGAACTCCCATAGCGGCACGAGGACGTTCAGTAACGTCCTGGTGCAGCTATGGGTTAAATGTGATGCTAACATGCCATGCTCTTCCATCCCTCAAAAAAACACCTACACGGATGTAAATAAGGCAAGACACACTAAAAAGTGTACACTTTGATGCATCATGTTTTACCAATTCATGTCTCTAAGTACATTGAGCAAATGTTTCAATATATTTTTCATTCATTTAAATGTATATGTTTAAAGGGGTACTCCAGCGTGGGGGCACTTTTGTGCTGGGACTGGGGAGGAGGTGGATGAGGGGAAAAGACGTCCACTCACCTCCCCGGTTCCAGCGGCGGGTCCCACATCGCGGCGCTCTGGGTATCTGCCGCGGGCCCGAGACATAACGTCTCAGGTCTGCTCAGCCACTCAGTGAAGGAGGCGGGATCTGGGCGGACTTGAAACGGATCCCGCCTCCTTCACTGAGTGGCTGAGCGGACCTGAGACGTCACGGGCCCGCGTCAGACACCCGGAAACGGCCCGGGCACTGGAGCGCCGCGATGCGGGACCCGCCGCTGGAACCGGGAGGTGAGTGGACGTCTTTTCCCTCGGCCACCTCCTCCCCGATCCCAGCACAAAGGTGCCCCTCCCGCTGGAGTACCCCTTTAATGGATGGCAAAAAATGTGACGTGAGTGAGCCCTTCCATGATATCCATGACATAACTGTGTAGGACTAATGGTAACCTATGGTTTGTCACTTGGTGTATGTGTGGGCGATGACATGACTGATTCCATGTATAGTCCTAATCAGTAATGGCCCTATTACACTAAATGATTATCGGCCTATATTTGGCTGATTAGCGACTGTTCAGGCTCATAATTGTTTAGTGTAATAGCGCTTCTCCTGCACTATAGCACTGGTATCACTACAGTGTAAGGATATATGTGGATTATGTATATATGTATATGTATTAGGGACACTGCTTGATTTCTTTCTCTACAATACACACCATAAAACGTGACAATTTCTCTAAGTACAGGGGCCTATAAACATAAGCTAGAAGTAAATGGGATAAATGCCACCCATCACAGGGCAGCTTGTACTGCTGCAACACAATAAGCTTCACTGTGATTGCCTGCTATAGGCAGCCAATCACAGGGCAGCTTTCACTGCTGGAGCACTATAAGCTGCACTGTGATTGGTTGCTAACTGGTTGCTATGGGCAGTTGTTAGCTCATCACCACATAGCACAGCCACAACATACCATGGAGCCTGACAGCCAGACTACGGTATGTATACATTTTACCCTTGTTCCTTACCACTGGGGTCCTGTTAGTATCCTGCAGGGGGTGGGAGTCATCACTGTAACATTATATGATGTTGTTTTGGATGTTTCCTATACTGACTCTGAAGTGGCTGAGGACACAACTGCCCTGTTGTCATGGTTACCGGAGGTACTGAAGTGTTTATGCGATGCCCTGGCCCCTGGGGGCCACTTCCGCAGTGCTGGTGTTATGAGCGGGCAATGACCGGGGCACTGCAGGGGTTATACTTGTCACGGTATAGGCCTGAGGGCAGCACAGCTGTAGGGCCGGTCTGTGAATCTGCGGGTGATGATGGGCATGCGATTCTTCGCTGCACCTAGTCAGGGCACCAGTTAGTGGACACCAATGCCAGGGTTCAGTAACAGCGGTTTTATTATAGAAAAGGTAACTAGTAGCAACAGTTCTGTCCGGATTGCAACCGGGTATATAGCAGGCTTTGACAAATAAAGCAGGAGTGGTGCTGCATAGGCTGTGAGAATACGTGCCGGATGATGGGAGTAGGAGTATGAGAGGAATAGCGTTGCTGGGTGGATTAGCTTGAGAGTAATACTTGCTGTGAATCCTTGCAGCGATGAGGAGAGATAACGGAATGACACCCAGATGAGAGAAAAGAATCCGGACACTTGAGCAGGCAGATACAGCCGAAGACTGGTATATAGCAGCAGACTTAGTCACTCTTCTGTGGGAGAGGATAGAACCACACAACCTCCTTGCTTGGAAGCAGGGGAAAGACTAACTTGTTAGGAGGAAGTGGGAGGTCACATGGTTGCTCCTGGCCAGAGCTAGTCGGCCATTGGAGGAACCATGGTTACAGGTCACGTGATCAACAGCCTTGCATACCACTGTACACTGTAATACACAGGAACACATGAGAATACACATGAAAATGCACAATACCAGAGAATACTAGGGGAAAACCAGCAGCAGTTGCAGTGCAAACACTTACCAGAACAGGCATTGACACAGAAAGAGAAATGGCCATAATAGGAGTAGTAGTCTGCATGTTCTGGGACACTGCATACCTCCCTAGCAAATTTGAGCCGACCTCGGCGAATCTAGAAGGCAGCAAACATGAATAGACTGGACAATCCAACAACAGGAATGAATGATGAGAGTGAGTGTGATGAGGTGTGTGTTTCCCACGCCCAAGGCACAGGTGAGAAGAGAGAGAGAATGAGAAACCCTAGTGGCAGGACTTCACCTAGGGGTGCCTAACGTACTCTGGCGACCAGGTAGCTAGTGCGTGAACCATCTGACGTGTAAGCCAGGACAACTTAACTGCTGGCGGGTGACCCTCCATATTCCAGCCAGTTAGACAGTAGGTTTTCTGTTAAATGTGTTACCCTACTGGAGGAGAACGTGAAGACCTGTGTACTATCTTGGCGTGTCTGAGTAGTGTCTTGGATACCTGGAAGAGAAAAGAGCAAAATAATAAAAGCAAACATACATGGGGAGCTCCCTTTCATACCACTCAATTACACACACAAGCACTCCACAGGCCAAACATACGAAAAGGTATCCAAGGTGCGATATGTATGGACAAGTGTGAAGGTTAGGTAGGACTATGTGTGATAACTACTGTGTTGGGACAAGACAGAGGTGAACAAATACTGGAAACAAAAAGGAAGGGAAACACAAAAGACAACAAATACTGCAAGGTCTTGAAGAGAACTGTCTCGCATGAATCTGAATGAAACCTGAGAGAAATCTGAATGAAAATCTGAGAAAAATCTGTATACGAACTGGCTCAACTAAATCTTTCCAGCTATAGATATGATAATAATACACAATAATGAGACTGGATGAGAAAATACACTCCTACATAAACTGAACTTTCTCTGAGGTATATGTGGACTGACTTCTCTTACTCAGAGGAGGAGCTATCTGACTCAGACACTGGAAAAATATACTGTTTTACAAAAGAGGCGCTCTACTCTGAGGCTATCTATGTAACCTTTTGCTTACTCAGAGGAGGAAATACAAAGACTTCGATAACACTGGAATGCAATGGTAGAAAAAAAATGCAATAATAAAATAAGTGCAATAATACCCTGTGTGGAACACACAATCACAGGAAAGTGCATTAGGAAGGAATGGGTTAAGTGTCTCTGTTAGGTAGAGTCTCTTTTAGGCAATTAGAACATCGTCCATGTAAAAGGCTCTGGGACAGGCACTAGAGAACCTTTTGTTATTGTAAGTGTCCATCAGCTCATGGCTGGTTAGTACAGGGAACTTGGTCAGGAGGACCAGGCACGAACCTTGAACGTTGCAGGAACTGGAACAAAACAGTTAGACAACAAAAACAGTTTAAGGGCTCTGGTCTCTGTAGCGAAGTGGAGGAATTCCTCTGGTAGAGCGCTCAGACCGTCTCAGCGGAGGATCCTCTTCAACAGTGATTGGTGCAGGTACCGGTGGAAGATCACCCCCAGTGTCTGGTTGTAAAGATGGAGTCGTTGGAGGCACAATTGGAAGTGGAGAAAACGCTGAAACGGGTACAGGGAACGCTGGATAGCCTACGGCCATGAGGAACGGTTCAACTTGGAACATTTCTTCCAGAGAGAGAGGTTTAGCTGGAGCTGCTGGGGGAGCCGGAGGCGTGGATGCAGGTACCGGACACGGTGCTGTAAGGCCCTGTAGGTCCTCCTTAGTGCAACGTTTTATCCTATTCCGATGCACCGTCTGTGGGGCTAGCCCAGGCTTTTTGACTTCATACACATCAGTCTCCGGGTAAGGGATAGAGGAGATGACATAGGCTCAGGCTCCCAAGGCTTTCAAGTTTGTGAGAGCGATGATATTTCTTTAGCCAAACTTTATCCCCCACTTGTAGTGGTGTGGCATTCGCCCTTAGGTTGTAGGCATCCTCTTGGCGCTGCTGAGCCTCCCCCATCCTCCGGTCAACAATTTCCCGGGCATCCTGGATTCTCCCCTGATGTTCCCGAACCCAGTCCGTTTCAGGTAGGGGGTTTGAAGGTGTCAGGAGCTTGGACTCCAAGAGCACGGTCCTGAGGAAGTTGGCCTTGGCGGCCGAACATCAGGTAGAACGGGGAGTAGCCAGTGGAACAATGAGTGGTATTGTTATAGATCTCCACTAGTTCATCCAACAAGTGGGGCCACTCTACTCTCTTGGTCACTGAAGCCGTTCGGAGCATGTTGATAAAGACCTGGTTAACTTTTTCACACAGACCATTTCCCTTGAGGGTGATAGGCCGTGGTGCGGAGCTTCTTACATTCATGGTAGGCACACAGCTCCTGGAAAAGTTGCGACTCGAAGGCCGGACCCCGGTCCGTCAGCAGAGACTCTGGGCACCCATAGTGCTTTACATACTCCTTGTAAAAGTAAGAGCAGTGGTCTTGGCGGTCAAGTCCCTGACAGGTACCACGACTACCCACTTGGAGTAGTGGTCAACCATGGTGAGGGCGTAGGTATACCCGCATCTTGTAGGGGCTAGCTTCACATGGTCCAGGGCGACTAGCTGATTCGGCCGGTGGAGGTGATTGGATGCAAAGGGGCCCTGACTTCTCTTCCCCCAGCTTTGGAGATATTACAGGCAGGGCACTCAGCACACCAGTTCTCGATGTCAGCCCTCATCCCGATCCAGTAGAACCGCTGTCGGATAGTGGCCTCCGTCTTGTGTACCCCGAAATGACCGGACCGGTCATGGTAGGCATCTAGCACCATCTTAGCGTCTCGTCGGGGAATGAGGATCTGGTGGCACCTCTCCCCAGAGACCGGATCAAGAGAGTTCCGCAGGATCAGTCCCTTCTGTAAGAAGAGCCTCTTTCTTTGCCTCCAGAGTCGCCTTAGCTCGACATCAGGATAGGGCCTCTTTATCCGCATGGGGACCCGACCAGTAGAGAGGTAGTCATAGATCTCCCCCAGGACACGGGACTCTTCCTGGATGGTCTGCCACCTGGCCAAGTCTTGCGGGGCCCTAGGTGGAGGCGAAGGCGTTTCAGGCCCGGCTACATCAATAGCACTCTGGTAGCGAACCTTTGATAGAAGGGAGGCATTTCTACGTCTTCCCATCGCTGTCCTCTGGGGCCTCTTCGCCCTTGGATAGTCGGGACAGAAGGTCTGCATTGACGTTAGCCTTGCCACTGCGGTACTTAATTTCAAACTGGAAATTGGCCAGTCGAGAAGCCCACCGCTGCTCCAGGGCGCCCAGCCGAGCAGTGTTGAGATGCGCCAACGGGGTTGTTATCCGTATAGATGGTAACAGGGGTGGCAGCCAGGTAGTCCTTGAACTTTTCAGTGACGGCCCACACTAGGGCTAGTAACTCCAACTTGAAGGAGCTATAATTGTTATCGTTCTTTCAGCACCCCGAAGACTCCGGCTGGCATAAGCTACGACTCTCTCTTGGCCATCTTGAACCTGGGACAGCACAGCTCCGGCCTTGGAAGCTGGCGTCTGTGTAAAGCCGGAAAGGAAGGTTATAGTCCGGGTAGGCCAGGATAGGAGGCGTGGTCAACAGGCGTTTCAGGGTTTGAAAAGCACCTCCTGCCGTTCGGACCACTCGACGGGGAGTCGTCGGTTGTAGCTTTCTCGAGGGCAACCCCCGAGTAACTCATTGAGGGGCTCGGCCACTTGGGCAAAGTGGGGAATGAAGCGGCGGTAATAGCCGGCAAATCCCAGAAGCTTCTCACCTCCTTGACGGTCTTAGGGGTATCCCAGTGTTCCACAGCCGAGATCTTCTCTGGATCGGGTCGTATCCCTCAGCACTCACAACGTGCCCCAGATAGTTCACTTGGGGTTTGAGAAGGTGGCACTTGGAAGGCTTGATTTTCAGGCCGTGATCGATTAGGACCTGGAACACTTCAGCCAGATGATGGACGTGATCTTCGTAGGTACGTGAATAGACAATCACATCATCTAGGTAGAGCAGGACACTCTGAAAGTTGAGATGGCCGAGACACCTTTCCATCAACCGCTGGAAGGTAGCGGGGGCGTTGCACAGACCGAAGGGCATGCTGGTGAATTCGAATAGTCCCATGGGGGTGGTGAAGGCCGTCTTCTCACGGTCTTCGGGGGCCATGGGCACCTGCCAGTACCCACTGGTGAGGTCCAAGGTGGAGAAGTAGGCGGCTGACCCCAAAGCAGCAATAGACTCTTCGATCCGGGGCAAAGGATAGGCATCCTTGTGGTGATTGTGTTTATCTTCCTATAATCCACGCAGAACCGGATGTTACGTCTTTCTTCCTCACGAGGACAATAGGGGCAGCCCACGGACTCTGACTTTCTTGGATAACGTTAGAGTCTTTCATCTCCTTGAGCAGTTTCTTGACCTGCTGATAGCTGGCAGGGGGATTGGCCGATGTTTCTCTTTGATAGGCAAATGGTCCCCAGTGTTGATCCGATGCTGGACCAGGTTGGTCTTCCGAAATCGAGGGAGTGTTTGCTGAAGGCCTCGTGATACCTTTTGGCCACCTTGAGGATGCCGTGGAGGTATTCAAGTGGGGTATTGGCATCGCCAATATGGAGTTCATCCCACCAAGGGGCGAGAGCCCTGTTTGAGTCCCTTTGAGTGCCACGGATGGAACTCTGATAGGCGATGGTCTCCTCACAGATCCTCAGGATCGAGTTGGTATAACATGGCCACGGTGGTGACTTGGGTAGGTCAGCTGAGGAGTCTCCAAGGTTCACCAGACGGACAGGGACCTGACCATTGGAGACGGTCACCAGGCTTCTAGCGGCCCTGACAAGAGGTTGCCCCTCAATTTCAATAGCATCCAGAAGGGCCACATAATCAGCATTGTTGAGGCCTGGACGGACCCTGCACCAGATGAGGAACTCACTGTTAGCTGGGATGGTGATCGGACGAGCATCTCTAGTGCGGACACGGCAGATTTCTCCTCGAGGATTGGCAAATTTCCGCTGAGCGGCGAGCACCTTTATGGTCTTCTGAACGCTTGCCTGTACTGAGGAGAAATAGCACAAGACATAGAGGCATTCAAGGCATCCAACACTTCAGTGAATACATGACGGATAATATTCATGCCTAATACCACGGTCCCACTATCTCCCTGAGCCTCAGTAACAATGATACCCTGACGCGCTAGCTCCGCTTCCCTATGCAGACAGTGGGTTCCCAGTAACCTAGTTGCACAATAGGACGACCATTACTAGCAATAAGTTTCAGACGGTATTTCTCAACTGGACCTAGGGTTCTCAGATCCCAATGTTCTTCAAACACATGCCTCGGGATAGTGGTAACCTGGGAACCTGTATCTACCAGAGCCTCCAGGGGGACTCCGTCCACCCAGAGAGTCACATGCGGGCATTGTGAGAGGAACCTTGAGAACCACTGTGCTTCCTGCGGGCCTGGATCTCGACCTCCTGGGTGTTGGCCCTCGGACCCAGGGGTAGCCCGTTTAACTGATAGCACTGAGAGCGGTAGTGTCCATGTCGCCTACAGTGGCGGCAATAGGGGCGCTCAGGGGATCTAAGTCTCGGTGGAGGAGGCCGATCGGGAACTGAATACTCAGGGCAGGGTCCTGTGGTGGTGGAGGTATTGGATAGGCCCTTGTAGCCCCCTTAGGGCTTGGCAGAGAGAGTCAACCACTTGCGTAAGGAGAGCAGGGATCGCTGGTGAATTAGCCGGGATAGACTGTTGGGCAGCTTGTATAGCGGAAACTGGTGGAACCATAGTGGGCACTGGAGGCGGGGGTATAGGTCCCCACCGGATCCGGGCAATCCGAACCTGGAGTACAGCCGGACAGGATGTCTTCAATGCAACACACCCTCAGAGCCAGAGTCTTGAAGTCCAGGAAAGGCATTGTTAGGGTTGGGCAGCTAGTATACGCAGTTGGCTCTGGATGAGTCTAGAGTCTACCCCCTCTATGAAGCGGTCAGTGATCATACTCTCCACAGCGAGGGGTCATGGTATCAACCTGTCTCAGGGCCGGTAGGCAGATTGGAGTGCTAGTGCATAGTCTCTGAGGTCTCACCTGGCCTTTGTCGCGTCGGTCATAAAACTTAAGGCGGACCTCCGTGGGTGACTGTACCTCAAATTCTTTACTCAGCCGGGTCAGATTGTTGTACTTAGCTTTCTCCGTACTGCTGCCATGACCGCACCTCCTCGGCAGCGGGACCCTCAAGTTGTCCTAGCAGCAACTGCACCTGCTGAGTGGGAGAGAGTGAGACAAGTCAAAGGTGCGCGGAAATTTTTTCCTTGAAATCAGCCAACGTGTGGGGTCTCCTTTATAACTGGGAAGATTGTGGGCCAAATGAAGAATGGGACCGCTGCGGTAGCCATAGCAACGGGAGCCGCGGGAAGCCTTCTTCGGGCCGTCGGCGAACTGCCGGACCCGTCAGAGTCACTGTGATGGCGGTGGACATGACGAGGGGTCTGGTGTAAGGCGCCTGGAAGAAAGTAGGGGCGAGGAGAGCTTGCGGGAACAGCAGGCACCGATAGGCAGGGTGTCCGGGACCGGAGAGGAATAGGGCGGAAGTCAGCATCAACACTTCCGGCGGTCCGGGCACAATCTCCTTCCCTCCTGCAACAGAGCTTGGATACTGCAGGGCCGGGGCGGAGCGCGCGAAGACAGTGCGTCACCGGCTGACTTGACCCCTTAGCAGGCCGCAGCGCGGCAATAGCAAAGCCTCTGGGGGATTAGCAGTACAGTTTCTGGGGACACTGACAGTTGGCACAACACAGTCTGTATCCTGTTCGTGACGCCCAAAATGCGATGCCTGGCCCTGGGGGCCACTTCCGCAGTGCTGGTGTTATGAGCGGGCCAATGACCGGGGCAGCTGCAGGGTTATACTTGTCACGGTATAGGCCTGAGGGCAGCACAGCTGTAGGGCCGGTCTGTGGAATCTGTGGGTGATGATGGGCATGCGATTCTTCGCTGCACCTAGTCAGGGCACCCGTTAGTGGACACCAATGCCAGGGTTCAGTAACAGCGGTTTTATTAAG
>NW_027209141.1:0-7500 GCF_027789765.1 Dendropsophus ebraccatus
ATAGAGAGGTAGTCACACAGCCCCGCCCCCCTGTATATCCTGTGTATGGGGAGGTAGTCACAGCCCCGCCCCCCTGTATATCCTGTGTATAAGAGAGGTAGTCACAGCCCCCCGCACCCGTATATCCTGTGTATAGAGAGGTAGTCCACAGCCCCGCCCCCTGTATATCCTGTGTTAGAGAGGTAGTCACAGCCCCGCCCCCTGTATATCCTGTGTATAGAGAGGTAGTCACAGCCCCGCCCCCTGTATATCCTGTGTATAGAGAGGTAGTCACAGCCCCGCCCCTGTATATCCTGTGTATGAGGGTAGTCACAGCCCCGCCCCCTGTATATTCTGTGTAGAGAGAGGGATCACAGCCCCGCCCCCTGTATATCCGTGTATATAGGAGATGTAGTCCACAGCCCCAGCCGCCCCCTGTATATCCTGTGTATAGAGAGGGTATCACAGCCCACGCCCCCTGTATACCTGTGTATAGAGAGGTAGTCACAGCCCCGCCCCCTGTATATCCTGTGGATAGAGAGGTGGTCACAGCCCCGCCCCCTGTATATCTGTGTATAGAGAGGTAGTCACAGCCCCGCCCCTGTATATCCTGTGTATAGAGAGGTAGTCACAGCCCGCCCCCCGCCCCTGTATATCCGTGTATAAGAAGGATTGGTAAATATTCTGTTCCAATATATGGTGGACTGATTTACTACCCCCCGCACACGCTAGGCTGAGGTAAATTTTCTAATGGTGGATTATGGGAATCTTTGGGTGAATACACAGAACAGGAAGATTAAATAAAAGTTGCATCTAAAAAATAATATTCGTCCGTGGAAACGATGGAAAATTTAAAGAACTTAAACCAACAATGTGTGAAAAATCCAAGTATTCACCTAACAGTAGAGACAGCGCCTCCCATAGATACCGCCCACCCCCCCATAGATATCTTCCCCCCCCCCCGGGTCGTCACGGACAGGAAGCAGATAGAAGAAGAAAAAAGGCTCAGAACGGACGTCTCTTCATGTCAGTGAGGAAAATTCACGTTTCACGTCCTGTGAGTAAAAGGGAAGTCACCTGATGGCTCCGCCCACTGCTATAAACCGACCAATGGGATCTGCCGTACAGGAGACCGGGAGAGCCGGATGACCACCAACGTATCAGGCCCTCCATCCTATCGCCCCCCACATAGCGGAACTATCAGATAATTCCGTAAATCACCACATAGCGGACTATCAGGACCCGCCTTGTCAACATCACCATAGAGGACTATCAGACCCTCCTGTCACCAACCACCACATAGCAGACTATCAGACCCTCCTGTCACACCAACACATAGCGGACTATCAGACCCTCCTGGCACATCACCACCACATAGCGGACTATCAGACCCTCCTGTCACCAATCACCACCACAGCGGACTATCAGACCCCCTGTCACCATCACCACCACATAGCGGACTATCAGACCCTCCTGTCACCACCACCACATAGCGGACTATCAGACCCTCCTTTCACCATCACACATAGCGGACTATCAGACCCTCCATCCGTCACCACCTCACCACAAGCGGACTATCAGACCCTGCTGTCACCATCACCACATAGCGGACTATCAGACCCTGCTGTCACCATCCACCACATAGCGGACTATCAGACCTGCTGTCACCATCACCACCATAGCGGAACTACAGACCCTCCTGTCACCACCACATAGCGGACTATCAGACCCTGCTGTCACCATCACCACATAGCGGACTATCAGACCCTCCTGTCACCATCACCACCAATAGCGGACTATCAGACCCTCCTTGTCACCATCACACATAGCGGACTATCAGGACCCTCCTGTCACCACCACCATGCGGACTATCAGACCCTGCTGTCACCATCACCAATAGCGGACTATCAGACCCTCCTGTTCACCACCACATAGCGGACTATCAGACCCTCCATCCAGTCCACCACATAGCGGACTATCAGACCCTCCTGTCACCATTCACCACAATAGCGGACTGATCAGACCTCCTGTCACCACCACATAGCGGACTATGACCCTGCTGTCACCATCACCACATAGGGAACTATCAGACCCTCCTGTCACCATCACCACATAGAGGAATATCAGACCCTCTCTGTCACCATCACCACCACATAGCGGACTATCAGACCTCCTGTCACCATCACCACCACAATAGCGGACTATCAGACCCTCCTGTCACCACACCACATAGCGGACTATCAGACCCTCCTGTCACATCACCACATAGCGGACTATCAGACCCTCCTGTCACCATCACCACATAGCGGACTATAAGACCCTCCTGTCACCATCACCAAATAGCGGACTATCAGACCCTCCTGTCACCATCACCACATAGCGGACTATAGACCCTCCTGTCACCACCACCACATAGCGGACTATCAGACCCTGCTGTCACCACCACCACATAGCGGACTATCAGAGACCCTCCATCCAGTCACCACCACCACAAGGACTAATCAGACCCTCCATCCAGTCACCACATAGCGGACTATCATAGACCCTCCATCCTGTCACCATCACCACATAGCGGACTATCAGACCCTGCTGTCATCATCACCACATAGCGGACTATCAGACCCTGCTGCTGTCACCATCACCACATAGCGGACTATCAGACCCTCCATCCAGTCACCACATAGCGACTATCAGACCCTCCATCCAGACCCCACATAGCGGACTAATCAGACCCCCTCATCCTGTCACCATCATCACCACATAGCGGACTATCAGACCTGCTGTCATCATCACCACATAGCGACTAACGACCCTCCATCCAGTCACCACATAGCGGACTATCAACCTCCATCCAGTCACCACATAGCGGACTATCAGACCCTCATCCTGTCACCATCACCACATAGCGGACTATCAGACCCTCCATCCAGTCACCACATAGCAGACTATCAGACCCTCCATCTGTCACCCGCACCACATAGCGGACTATCAGACCCTCCTGTCATCACCACATAGCGGACTATCAGACCCTCCATCCAGTTCACCACATAGCGGACTATCAGACCCTCCTGTCACCATCACCACCACATAGCGGACTATCAGACCCTCCTGTCACCATCACCACATAGCGGACTATCAGACCCTCCTGTCACCATCACCACATAGCGGACTATCAGACCCTCCGTCATCAACCACATAGCGGACTATCAGACCCTCATCCAGTCACCACATAGCGACTATCAGGACCCTCCTGTCACCATCCCACCACATAGCGGACTATCAGACCCTCCTGTCACCATCAGCCACATAGCGGACTATCAGACCCTCCTGTCACCTCACCACATAGCGGACTATCAGACCTCCTGTCACCATCACCACATAGCGGACTATCAGACCCTCCTGTCACCATCACACATAGCGACTATCAGACCCTCCATCCAGTCACCACATAGCGGACTATCAGACCCTCCATCCTGTCACCCATCACCACATAGCGGACTATCAGACCCTCCATCCAGTCACCACATAGCGGACTATCAGACCCTCCATCCAGTCACCACATAGCGGACTATCAGACCTCCATCCTGTCACCATCACCACATAGCGGACATCAGGACCCTCCTGTCATCACCACATAGCGGACTATCAGACCCTCTGTCACCACCACATAGCGGACTATCAGACCCTCCTGTCACACCACATAGCGGACTATCAGACCCTCCATCCAGTCACCACATAGCGGACTATCAGACCCTCCTGTCACCATCACCAAACACATAGCGGACTATCAGACCCTCCTGTCACATCACCACATAGCGGACTATCAGGACCCTCCTGTCACCACCACCACATAGCGGACTATCAGACCCTCCTGTCACCATCATCACCACATAGCGGACTATCAGACCCTCTGTCACCACCACATAGCGGGACTATCAGACCCTCCATCCAGTCACCACATAGCGGACTATCAGCCCTCCATCCAGTCACCACATAGCGGACTATCAGACCCTCCATCCAGTCACCACATAGCGGACTATCAGACCCTCCATCTGTCACCATCACCACATAGCGGACTATCAGACCCTCCTGTCACCACCACCACCCATAGCGGACTATCAGAACCTCCATCCAGTCACCACATAGCGGAATATCAGACCCTCCATCCAGTCACCACATAGCGGACTATCAGACCTGCTGTCACCATACCACATAGCGGACTATCAGACCCTACTGTCACCACATAGCGGGACTATCAGACCCTCCTGTCACCACCACATAGCGGACTATCAGACCCTCCATCCCGTCACCACATAGCGGGACTATCAGACCCTCCATCCAGTCACACATAGCGGACTATCAGACCCTAATGTCACCTCACACGCTCTCCATCAGAGCCCCCAATCACCATGGCGACGTGTGACTTGGCTCCATATGTCAGTGTGTTATGGTTGCAGTGTCCTCCCCATACACAGTCTGCTATATCCTCATCTCCCGGCGGAGACATGGTCGGCCCGGCACATGGGCAGAGACCGCAGGTCACATGACCCCCAGGGATTCACTGAGATTTCCAGACATCAGATTCCTCCAAGGAGATGAGACAAAGAGAAGAAGCACAAAGGGTTAATGGGGGGGAGGAGTGACATCATCTGTCTGCTCATGTCCTCCACATGAGAGGCCGGGGTTCTGACAATGGGGGGAGGGGGCAGCTACGGCTTTGTGTACAGGGATGGCCGAAGAGGGGGCAGCGGTATAACAGGGCGACAGCATGGGGTGTGGAGGGACAGCATGGTGTGGGGGGGGGGGGGGGGGGGGGACAGGTGGAGTGTGGGGGGGGGGGACAGCGTGGGGTGGGGGGGGTCGCGCGTGGGGGGGGGGGGGACAGCGTGGGGTGTGGGGGGGGGACAGCATGGGGTGTGGGGGGGGACAGCATGGGGTGTGGGGGGGGTGTCAGCGTGGAGGGGGGTGGGGGGGGGGGGAGGAGCGTGGAGGGTGGGGGGTCAGCGTGGGGGGTGGGGGGGGTCAGCGTGGGTGGGGGGGTCAGCGTGGGTGGGGGGGTCAGCGTGGGGTGGGGGGTCAGCGTGGGGTGGGGGGGGGGACAAAAGTATGACGAGTGTAAGGAAACAAAAAAAAAGTCCAGGGGTGAGAATATAGGGCCGGTGTACTCTAGGGGTGTAAAGGTAACAGCGAGGGGTACAGCAGTAGTATGGCGGTTGTGAGGATGCTGCAGTGCAAGGATTACAGAGGGGTGAACACATGGAATACAGTCCAATGAGATATTACGGGCTGTAGCTGTCACTATAGGGTGTTGGTGGGGTGTAGCTGTCACCATGGGGGTGTTGGTGGGGTGTAGCTGTCACCACAGGGTGTGTGTGGGGTGTAGCTGCCTATAGAACGTAGGTGGGCTGTAGCGTCACTATAGAATTTGGTGGGCTGTAGCTGTCACTATAGAATATTGGTGGGGTGTAGCTGTTCACTATAGAATATTGGTGGGCTGTAGCTGTCACTATAGAATATTGGTGGGCTGTAGCTGTCACCATGGGGGTAGCTTACTATAGAATGTTGGTGGTAGGGGTAGCTGTCACTATAGAATGTTGGTGGGGTGAGCTGTCACTATAGAATGTTGGTGGGGTGTAGCTGTCACTATAGGGTTTTGGTGGGGTGTAGCTGTCACCATGGGGGTTGTGGTGGGGTGTAGCTGTCACCACAGGGTGTGGTGGGGTGTAGCTGTCACTATAGAACGTAGGTGGGCTGTAGCTGTCACTATAGAATTTGGTGGGCTGTAGCTGTCAATATAGAATATTGGTGGGGTGTAGCTGTCACTATAGAATATTGGTGGGCTGTAGCTGTCACTATAGAATATTGGTGGGCTGTAGCTGTCACCATGGGGTGTAAGCTTACTATAGAATGTTGGTGGGTGTAGCTGTCACTATAGAATGTTGGTGGGGTGTAGCTGTCACTATAGAATGTTGGTGGGGTGTAGCTGTCACTATAGAATGTGGTGGGGTGTAGCTGTCACTATAGAATGTTGGTGGGGCTGTAGCTGTTACTATAGTATAGAATATTGGTGGGATGTAGCTGTCACCATGGGGTGTAAGCTGTACATAGAATGTTGGTGGGGTGTAGCTGTTACTATAGAATATTGTGGGGGTAGCTGGTACTATAGAATGTTGGTGGGCTGAGCTGTTACTAAGAATATTGGTGGGTGTAGGGTTATATAGAATGTTGGTGGGGTGTAGCTGTACTAAGATGTTGGTGGGGTGTAGCTGTTTACTATAGAATATGGGTGGGGTGTAGCTGTTACTATAGAATGTGGTTGGGCTGTAGCTGTTACTATAGAATATTGGTGGGGTGTAGCTGTCACTATAGAATGTTGGGGGGGTGGAGCTGTTACTATAGAATGTTGGTGGGCTGTAGCTGTTACTATAGTATAGAATATTGGTGGGATGTAGCTGGCACCATGGGGTGGTAGCTGTTACTATAGAAATGTTGGTGGGGTGTAGCTGTTACTATAGAATATTGGTGGGGTGTAGCTGTTACTATAGAATATTGGTGGGGTGTAGCTGTCAACTATAGAATGTTGGTGGGGTGTAGCTGTTACTATAGAATGTTGGTGGGGTGTAGCTGTTACTATAGAATATTGGTGGGGTGTAGCTGTTACTATAGAATATTGGTGGGGTGTAGCTGTTACTATAGAAGTGGGTGGGCTGTAGCTGTTACTATAGAATGTTGGTGGGGTGTAGCTGTTACTATAGAATGTTGGTGGGCTGTAGCTGTCACCATGGGGTGTAGCTTACTATAGATGTTGGTGGGCTGTAGCTGTTACTATAGAATGTTGGTGGGGTGTAGCTGTTACTATAGATGTTGGTGGGGTGTAGCTGTTACTATAGAACGTAGGTGGGCTGTAGCTGTCACTATAGAATGTTGGTGGGCTGTAGCTGTTACTATAGATGTTGGTGGGGTGTAGCTGTTACTATAGAATGTTGTGGGGTGTAGCTGTTACTATAGAATGTTGGTGGGTGTAGCTGTTACTATAAAATATTGGTGGGGTGTAGCTGTCACTATAGAACGTAGGTGGGCTGTAGCTGTTACTATAGAATATTGGTGGGCTGTAGCTGTCACTATAGAATATTGGTGGGCTGTAGCTGTCACTATAGAATATTGGTGGGCTGTAGCTGCACTATAGAATATTGGTGGGCTGTAGCTGTCACCATGGGGTGCAGCTTACTATAGAATATTGGTGGGCTGTAGCTGTCACCATGGGGTGCAGCTTACTATAGAATATGGTGGGCTGTAGCTGTTACCATAGAGTGTTAGTGGGCTGTAGCTGTTACCATAGAGTGTAGGTGGGCTGTAGCTGTTACATAGAGTGTTGGCGGGGTGTAGCTGTTACCATAGAGTGTAGGTGGGCTGTAGCTGTACCATAGAGTTTGGCGGGGTGTAGCTGTTACCATAGAGTCGTAGGTGGGCTGTAGCTGTTACCATAGAGTGTAGGTGGCTGTAGCTGTTACCATAGAGTGT
>NW_027209141.1:12500-33059 GCF_027789765.1 Dendropsophus ebraccatus
ACAGCAGCTGGATATGTGATATATAAGTTACTGTACAGTATAGCAGCATGTGGTATATAATGTATAGTAACTGTATAACCCTGATAACACAGCAGCAGTGGATATGTGATATATAAGTTACTGTACAGTATAGCAGCATGTGGTGTATAATGTATAGTAACTGTATAACCCTGATAACACAGCAGCTGGATATGTGATATATAAGTTACTGTACAGTATAGCAGCATGTGGTGTATAATGTATAGTAACTGTATAACCCTGATAACAGCAGCAGCTGGATATGTGATATATAAGTTACTGTACAGTATAGCAAGCATGTGGTGTATAATGTATAGTAACTGTATAACCCTGATAACACAGCAGCTGGATATGTGATATATAAGTTACTGTACAGTATAGCAGCATGTGGTAGTATAATGTATAGTAACTGTATAACCCTGATAACACAGCAGCTGGATATGTGATATATAAGTTACTGTACAGTATAGCAGCATGTGGTGTATAATGTATAGTAACTGTATAACCCTGATAAACACAGCAGCTGGATATGTGATATATAAGTTACTGTACAGTTATAGCAATCAGCATGTGGTTGTATAATGTATAGTAACTGTAATACCCTGATAACACAGCAGCTGGATATGTGATATATAAGTTACTGTACAGTATAATCAGCATGTGGTAGTATAATGTATAGTAACTGTATAACCCTGATAACACAGCAGCTGGATATGTGGATATATAAGTACTGTACAGTATAAGCAGCATGTGGTATATAATGTATAGTAACTGTATAACCCTGATAACACTGCAGCTGGATAGTGATATATAAGTTACTGTACAGTATAGCAATCAGCATGTGGTTATAATGTATAGTAACTGTATAACCCTGATAACACAGCAGCTGGACATGTGATATATAAGTTACTGTACAGTTATAGCAAGCATGTGGTTATAATGTATAGTAAACTGTATAACCCTGATAACACAGCAGCTGGATATGTGATATATAAGTTACTGTACAGTATAGCAGCATGTGTGTATAATGTATAGTAACTGTATAACCCTGATAACACAGCAGCAGCTGGATATGTGATATATAAGTTACTGTACAGTATAGCAGCATGTGGTATCTAATGTATAGTAACTGTATAACCCTGATAACACAGCAGCTGGATATGTGATAATAAGTTACTGTACAGTATAGCAGCATGTGGGTATATAATGTATAGTAACTGTATAACCCTGATAACACAGCAGCTGGATATGTGATATATAAGTTACTGCTACAGTATAGCAGCATGTGGTGTATATAGTATAGTAACTGTATAACCCTGATAACACAGCAGCTGGATATGTGATATATAAGTTACTGTACAGTATAGCAAGCATGTGGTATATAATGTATAGTAACTGTATAACCCTGATAACACAGCAGCTGGATATGTGATATATAAGTTACTGTACAGTATAGCAGCATGTGGTATATAATGTATAGTAACTGTATAACCCTGATAACACAGCAGCTGGATATGTGATATATAATTACTGTACAGTATAGCAGCATGTAGTATATAATGTATAGTAACTGTATAACCTGATAACACAGCAGCGCTGGATATGGATATATAAGTTACTGTACAGTGTAGCAGCATGTGGTGTATAAATGTATAGTAACTGTATAACCCTGATAACACAGCAGCAGCTGGATATGTGATATATAAGTTACTGTACAGTGTAGCAGCATGTGGGTATAATGTATAGTAACTGTATAAACCTGATAAACACAGCAGCTGGATATGTGATATATAAGTTACTGTACAGTATAGCAGTAGTAGTATATAAAGTATAGTAACTGTATAACCCTGATAACACAGCAGCTGGATATGTGATATATAAGTTACTGTACAGTATAGCAGCATGTGGTATATAATGTATAGTAACTGTCAACCCGGATAACACAGCAGCTGCGGATATGTGATATATAAGTTACTGTACAGTATAGCAGCATGTGGTATATAATGTATAGTAACTGTATAACCTGATAACACAGCAGCAGCGGATATGTGATATATATATTACTGTACAGTATAGCAGCATGTAGTATATAATGTATAGTAACTGTATAACCTGATAACACAGCAGGCTGGATATTATATATAAGTTACTGTACAGTATAGCAGCATGTGGGTGTATAAGTATAGTAACTGTATAACCCTGATAACACAGCAGCAGCTGGATATGTGATATATAAGTTACTGTACAGTATAGCAATCAGCATGTGGTGTATAATGTATAGTAACTGTATAACCCTGATAACAACAGCAGCTGGATATGTGTATATATAAGTTACTGTACAGTATAGCAGCAGTGTGGTGTATAATGTATAGTAACTGTATAAACCCTGATAACACAGCAGCTGGATATGTGATATATAAGTTACTGTACAGTATAGCAGCATGTGGTGTATAATGTATAGTAACTGTATAACCCTGATAACACAGCAAGCAGCTGGATATGTGATATATAAGTTACTGTACAGTATAGCAGCATGTGGTATATAATGTATAGTAACTGTATAACCCTGATAACACAGCAGCAGCTGGATATGTGATATATAAGTTATTGTACAGTACAGCAGCATGTGGTATATATGTGTAGTAACTGTATAACCCTGATAACACTGCAGCTGGATATGTGATATATAAGTTAC
Organism: Dendropsophus ebraccatus; assembly: GCF_027789765.1. Lineage (NCBI taxonomy): Eukaryota > Metazoa > Chordata > Amphibia > Anura > Hylidae > Dendropsophus > Dendropsophus ebraccatus. The sequence goes on from NW_027209141.1 coordinate 15,214, forward strand.
TGTACAGTATAGCACATGTGGTATATAATGTATAGTAACTGTATAACCCTGATAACACATCAGCTGGATATGTGATATATAAGTTACTGTACAGTATAGCAGCATGTGGTATATTAATGTATAGTAACTGTATACCCTGATAACACAGAAGCTGGATATGTGATATATAAGTTCTGTACAGTTATAGCAGCATGTGGATATAATGTGTAGTAACTGTATAACCCTGATAACACTGGCAGCAGCTGGATATGTGATATATAGTTACTGTACAGTATAGCAGCATGTGGTGTATATGTATAGTAACTGTATAACCCTGATAACACAGCAGCAGCTGGATATGTATATATAAGTTTACTGTACAGTAAAGCAGCATGTGGGGTATAATGTATAGTAACTGTATAACCCTGATAACACAGCAGCAGCTGGATATGTGATATATAAGTTACTGTACAGTATAGCAATCAGCATGTGGTATATAATGTATAGTAACTGTGTAACCCTGATAACACAGCAGCTGGATATGTGATATATAAGTTACTGTACAGTATAGCAATCAGCATGTGGTATATAATGTATAGTAACTGTATAACCCTGATAACACAGCAGCTGGATATGTGATATATAAGTTACTGTACAGTATAGCAATCAGCATGTGGTATATAATGTATAGTAAACTGTATAACCCTGATAAACACAGCAGCTGGATATGTGATATATAAGTTACTGTACAGTATAGCAATCAGCATGTGGTATATAATGTATAGTAACTGTATAACCCTGATAACACAGCAGCTGGATATGTGATATATAAGTTACTGTACAGTATAGCAATCAGCATGTGGTATATAATGTATAGGTACTGTATAACCCTGATAACACAGCAGCAGCTGGATATGTGATTTATAAGTTACTGTACAGTGTAGCAGCATGTGGTATATAATGTATAGTAACTGCATAACCCTGAGAAACACAGCAGCTGGATATGTGATATATAAGTTACTGTACAGTATAGCAGCATGTGGTGTATAATGTATAGTAACTGTATAACCCTGATAACACAGCAGCAGCTGGATATGTATATATAAGTTACTGTACAGTAAAGCAGCATGTGGGGTATAATGTATAGTAACTGTATACCCTGATAACAGCAGCAGCTGGATATGGATATAAAGTTACTGTACAGTATAGCAATCAGCATGTGGTATATAATGTATAGTAACTGTATAACCCTGATAACACAGCAGCTGGATATGTGATATATAAGTTACTGTACAGTATAGCAACAGCATGTGGTATATAATGTATAGTAACTGTATAACCCTGATAAACACAGCAGCTGGATATGTGATATATAAGTTACTGTACAGTATAGCAATCAGCATGTGGTATATAATGTATAGTAACTGGTATAACCCTGATAACACAGCAGCTGGATATGTGATATATAAGTTACTGTACAGTATAGCAATCAGCATGTGGGTATAAATGTATAGTAACTGTATAACCCTGATAACACAGCAGCAGCTGGATATGTGATTTATAAGTTACTGTACAGTGTAGCAGCATGTGGTATATAATGTATAGTAACTGCATAACCCTGATAACACAGCAGCTGGATATGTGATATATAAGTTACTGTACAGTATAGCAGCATGTGGTGTATAATGTATAGTAACTGTATAACCCTGATAACCACAGCAGCAGCTGGATATGTGATATATAAGTTACTGTACAGTAAGCAATCAGCATGTGGTATATAATGTATAGTAACTGTATAACCCTGATAACACAGCAGCAGCTGGATATGTGATATATAAGTTACTGTACAGTATAGCAGCATGTGGTATATAATGTATAGTAACTGTATAACCCTGATAACACAGCAGCAGCTGGATATGTGATATATAAGTTACTGTACAGTATAGCAGCATGTAGTAAATAATGTATAGTAAACGTATAACCCTGATAACACAGCAGCAGCTGGATATGTGATATAATTAATGTACGGTATAGCAATCAGCATGTGGTGTATAATGTATAGTAACTGTATAACCTGATAACACACACAGCAGCTGGATATGTGATATATAAGTTACTGTACAGTATAGCAGCATGTGGTTATATAATGTATAGTAACTGTATAACCCTGATAACACAGCAGCTGGATATAGATATATAAGTTACTGTACAGTATAGCAGCATGTGTGTATAATGTATAGTAACTGTATAACCCTGATAACACAGCAGCTGTAGAATGTGTATATAAGTTACTGTACAGTATAGTAGCATGTGGTGTATAATGTATAGTAACTGTATAACCCTGATAACACAGCAGCAGCTGGATATGTGATATATAAGTTACTGTACAGTATAGCAATCAGCATGTGGTATATAATGTATAGTAACTGTATAACCCTGATAACACAGCAGCAGCTGGATATGTGATATATAAGTTACTGTACAGTATAGCAGCATGTGGTATATAATGTATAGTAACTGTATAACCCTGATACACAGCAGCAGCTGGATATGTGATATATAAGTTACTGTACAGTATAGCAGCATGTAGTAATAATGTATAGTAACTGTATAACCATGATAACACAGCAGCAGCTGGATATGTGATATAAGTTACTGTACGGTATAGCAATCAGCATGGGTATAATGTTATAGTAACTGTATAACCCTGATAACACAGAGCAGCTGGATATGTGATATATAAGTTACTGTACAGTATAGCAGCATGTGGTATATAATGTATAGTAACTGTATAACCCTGATAACACAGCAGCTGGATATATGATATATAAGTTACTGTACAGTATAGCAGCATGTGGTGTATAATGTATAGTAACTGTATAACCCTGATAACACAGCAGCTGTAATATGTGATATATAAGTTACTGTACAGTATAGTAGCATGTGGGTTATAATGTATAGTAACTGTATAAACCCTGATACACAGCAGCTGGATATGTGATATATAAGTTACTGTACAGTATAGCAGCATGTGGTATATAATGTATAGTAACTGTATAACCCTGATAACACAGAAGCTGGATATGTGATATATAAGTTACTGTACAGTATAGCAGCATGTGGTATATAATGTGGTAGTAACTGTATAACCCTGATAACACTGCGCAGCTGGATATGTGATATATAAGTTACTGTACAGTATAGCAGCATGTGGTGTATAATGTATAGTAACTGTATAACCCTGATAACACAGCAGCAGCTGGATATGTTATATATAAGTTACTGTACAGTAAAGCAGCATGTGGGGTATAATGTATAGTAACTGTATAACCCTGATAACACAGCAGCAGCTGGATATGTGATATATAAGTTACTGTACAGTATAGCAATCAGCATGTGGTATATAATGTATAGTAACTGTTATAACCCTGATAACACAGCAGCTGGATATGTGATATATAAGTTACTGTACAGTATAGCAATCAGCATGTGGATATATATGTATAGTAACTGTATAACCCTGATAACACAGCAGCTGGATATGTGATATATAAGTTACTGTACAGTATAGCAATCAGCATGTGGTATATAATGTATAGTAACTGTATAACCCTGATAACACAGCAGCTGGATATGTGATATATAAGTTACTGTACAGTATAGCAATCAGCATGTGGTATATAATGTATAGTAACTGTATAACCCTGATAACACAGCAGCAGCTGGATATGTGATTTATAAGTTACTGTACAGTGTAGCAGCATGTGGTATATAATGTATAGTAACTGTATAACCCTGATAACACAGCAGCTGGATATGTGATATATAAGTTACTGTACAGTATAGCAGCATGTGGTGTATAATGTATAGTAACTGTATAACCCTGAATAACACAGCAGCAGCTGGATATGTGATATATAAGTTACTGTACAGTATAGCAATCAGCATGTGGTATATAATGTATAGTAACTGTATAACCCTGATAACACAGCAGCAGCTGCATATGTGATATATAAGTTACTGTACAGTATAGCAGCATGTGGTATATAATGTATAGTAACTGTATAACCCTGATAACACAGCAGCAGCTGGATATGTGATATATAAGTTACTGTACAGTATAGCAATCAGCATGTGGTATATAATGTATAGTAACTGTATACCCTGATAACACAGCAGCAGCTGGATATGTGATATATAAGTTACTGTACAGTATAGCAGCATGTAGTATATAATGTATAGTAACTGTATACCCTGATAACACAGCAGCAGCTGATATGTGATATATAAGTTACTGTACAGTATAGCAATCAGCATGTGGTGTATAATGTATAGTACTCGTATAACCCTGATAACACAGCAGCTGGATATGTGATATATAAGTTACTGTACAGTATAGCAGCATGTGGTATATAATGTAGAGTAACTGTATACCCTGATAACACAGCAGCTGGATATGTGATATATAAGTTACTGTACAGTATAGCAGCATGTAGTAATAATGTATAGTAACTGTATAACCCTGATAACACAGCAGCAGCTGGATATGTGAATATAAGTTACTGTACGGTATAGCAATCAGCATGTGGTGTATAATGTATAGTAACTGTATAACCCTGATAACACAGCAGCAGCTGGATATGTGATATATAAGTTACTGTACAGTATAGCAGCATGTAGTATATAATGTATAGTAACTGTATAACCCTGATAACACAGCAGCTGGATATGTGATATATAAGTTACTGTACAGTATAGCAGCATGTGGTATATAATGTATAGTAACTGTATAACCCTGATAACACAGCAGCAGCTGGATATGTGATATATAGTTACTGTACAGTATAGCAATCAGCATGTGGTGTATAATGTATAGTAACTGTATAACCCTAATAACACAGCAGCTGGATATGTGATATATAAGTTACTGTACAGTATAGCAGCATGTGGTATATAATGTATAGTAACTGTATAACCCTGATAACACAGCAGCTGGATATGTGATATATAAGTTACTGTACAGTATAGCAGCATGTAGTATATAATGTATAGTAACTGTATAACCCTGATAACACAGCAGCAGCTGGATATGTGATATATAAGTTACTGTACAGTATAGCAGCATGTAGTATATAATGTATAGTAACTGTATAACCCTGATAACACATGTGGATATGTGATATATAAGTTACTGTACAGTATAGCAATCAGCATGTGGTGTATAATGTATAGTAACTGTATAACCCTGATAACACAGCAGCTGGATATGTGATATATAAGTTACTGTACAGTATAGCAGCATGTGGTATATAATGTATAGTAACTGTATAACCCTGATAACACAGCAGCTGGATATATGATATATAAGTTACTGTACAGTATAGCAGCATGTGGTGTATAATGTATAGTAACTGTATAACCCTGATAACACAGCAGCTGTATATGTGATATATAAGTTACTGTACAGTATAGTAGCATGTGGTGTATAATGTATAGTAACTGTATAACCCTGATAACACAGCAGCTGGATATGTGATATAAGTTACTGTACAGTATAGCAGCATGTGGTATATAATGTATAGTAACTGTATACCCTGATAACACAACAGCAGCTGGATATGTGATATATAAGTTACTGTACCGTATAACAGCATGTGGAGTATAATGTATAGTAACTGTATAACCCTGATAACACAGCAGCAGCTGGATATGTGATATATAAGTTACTGTACAGTATAGCAGCGTGTGGTGTATAATGTATAGTAACTGTATAACCCTGATAACACAGCAGCAGCTGGATATGTGATATATAAGTTACTGTACAGTATATCAGCATGTGGTGTATAATGAATAGTAACTGTATAACCCTGATAACACAGCAGCAGCTGGATATGGGATATATAAGTTACTGTGCAGTATAGCAATCAGCATGTGGTGTATAATGTATAGTAACTGTATAACCCTGATAACACAGCAGCAGCTGGATATGTGATATATAAGTTACTGTACAGTATAGCAGCATGTGGTATATAATGTATAGTAACTGTACAACCCTGATAACACAGCAGCAGCTGGATATGTGATATATAAGTTACTGTACGGTATAGCAGCATGTGGTGTATAATGTATAGTAACTGTATAACCCTGATAACACAGCAGCTGGATATATGATATATAAGTTACTGTACAGTACAGCAGCATGTGGTATATAATGTATAGTAACTGTATAACCCTGATAACACAGCAGCAGCTGGATATGTGATATATAAGTACTGTACAGTATAGCAATCAGCATGTGGTGTATAATGTATAGTAACTGTATAACCCTGATAACACAGCAGCAGCTGGATATGTGATATATAAGTTACTGTACAGTATAGCAGCATGTGGTATATAATGTATAGTAACTGTATAACCCTGATAACACAGCAGCTGGATATGTGATATATAAGTTACTGTACAGTATAGCAGCATGTGGTGTATAATGTATAGTAACTGCAGAACCCTGATAACACAGCAGCTGGATATGTGATATATAAGTTACTGTACAGTATAGCAGCATGTGGTATATAATGTATAGTAACTGTATAACCCTGATAACACAGCAGCAGCTGGATATGTGATATAGAAGTTCTGTACAGTATAGCAGCATGGGGTGTATAATGTATAGTAACTGTATAACCCTGATAACACATCAGCTGGATATGTGATATATAAGTTACTGTACAGTATAGCAGCATGTGGTATATAATGTATAGTAACTGTATAACCCTGATAACACAGCAGCAGCTGGATATGTGATATATAAGTTACTGTACAGTATAGCAGCATGTGGTGTATAATGTATAGTAACTGTATAACCCTAATAACACAGCAGCTGGATATGTGATATATAAGTTACTGTACAGTATAGCAATCAGCATGTGGTGTATAATGTATAGTAACTGTTTAACCCTGATAATACAGCAGCAGCTGGATATGTGATATATAAGTTACTGTACAGTATAGCAGCATGTGGTATATAATGTATAGTAACTGTATAACCCTTATAACTCAGCAGCTGGATATGTGATATATAAGTTACTGTACAGTATAGCAGCATGTGGTATATAATGTATAGTAACTGTATAACCCTGATAACACAGCAGCTGGATATGTGATATATAAATTACTGTACAGTATAGCAGCATGTGGTATATAATGTATAGTAACTGTATAACCCTGATAACACTGCAGCAGCTGGATATGTGATATATAGTTACTGTACAGTATAGCAGCATGTGGTGTATAATGTATAGTAACTGTATAACCCTGATAACACAGCAGCAGCTGGATATGTGATATATAATTACTGTACAATATAGCAATCAGCATGTGGTGTATAATGTATAGTAAATGTATAACCCTGATAACACAGCAGCTGGATATGTGATATATAAGTTACTGTACAGTATAGCAGCATGTGGTATATAATGTATAGTAACTGTATAACCCTGATAATACAGCAGCAGCTGGATATGTGATATATAAGTTACTGTACAGTATAGCAGCATGTGGTGTATAATGTATAGTAACTGTATAAACCTGATAACACAGCAGCTGGATATGTGATATATAAGTTACTGTACAGTATAGCAGCATGTGGTGTATAATGTATAGTAACTGTATAACCCTGATAACACAGCAGCTGGATATGTGATATATGAGTTACTGTACAGTATAGCAGCATGTGGTATATAATGTATAGTAACTGTATAACCCTGATAACACAGCAGCTGGATATGTGATATATAAGTTACTGTACAGTATAGCAATCAGCATGTGGTGTATAATGTATAGTAACTGTATAACCCTGATAACACAGCAGCAGCTGGATATGTGATATATAAGTTACTGTACAGTATAGCAATCAGCATGTGGTATATAATGTATAGTAACTGTATAACCCTGATAACACAGCAGCTGGATATGTGATATATAAGTTACTGTACAGTATAGCAGCATGTGGTATATAATGTATAGTAACTGTATAACCCTGATAACACAGCAGCAGCTGGATATGTGATATATAAGTTACTGTACAGTATAGCAATCAGCATGTGGTATATAATGTATAGTAACTGTATAACCCTGATAACATAGCAGCAGCAGCTTGTAGATACAGGATGGAGCTGCAGATCCCCATAATGCAGTAGCGTAGTACAACAGGCTAGAATAGAGAAGCAGGGCTGCTGTCAGAGGTCTGTGTGGTCACATGACAGCTATGGGGAAGGGGGGTGTGCTCAGCATGGACCAATCAAAAAGTGAGAATCACAGAGCTGTGCAGGAGGACAGTAACAGAAACTTCTCTATACAGCAGTGTGTATAGCCTATTATGAGTGCAGGCACATTATAGCAGCAGTATGTATAGCTGAGTGAGTGCAGGAAAAGTATAGTAAAGTGGATCTGCTAAGATTTGGAAGGGGAGGGAGACTTCCTGGGTCAGAGTACAGGGCTGTAGACCCCGCTATGCAGACCATGCCCCTCCTCTTCTCTGCCTCCCACCCAGTATAGGAAGCTCTTACAGTAAAGCAATCAGGGCCGGACTGGGACTAAAAAGCAACCCTACCAGCCCACATACAATACTACGCCTGGTGCTCATTTGCAGTGCCCTCATAGGGTTTGAGTAATCGAGCAGCTGGGCCTTACGAACGATCACTGCATTGTTTATAGAAACATAGAAGATTGTCGGCAGAAAAAAGACCACTGGGTCCATCTAGTCGGCCCTTTTAGTATTTTCTTTCTTATTATCTTAGGATAGATATATGTCTATCCCAGGCGTGTTTAAATTCTGTTATTGTAGATTTACCAACCACCTCTGCTGGAAGTTTGTTCCAGGTATCTACTACTCTTTCAGTAAAATAATATTTTCTCACGTTGCTTCTGATCTTTAACCCAACTAACCGCTCACTGTCTCCTCTTGTTCTTGAGCTCAGTTTTTTACTAAAAACACTTCCCTCCTGAATATATATATACAGCCCAGCATACCATTATATTTATATACACCCCAGCATACCATTATATATATATATATATATATATATATATATATATATATATATATAAATATATATATATATACACCCCAGCATAAGATTTGCTTTCCCCACCGCCTGGTTGCACTGGTGACTCATTTTAAGGCTGTCAGATATCACTACCCCTAAATCCTTCTCTTCTGAAGTCTTTTCCTACACAGTACTGCCGATGTGATACTCGGATAGAGGATTCCTCCTCCCTAAGTGCATTGTATTTCATTTGGAAACATTGAACTTCAATTTCTACTGTTTGGACACTTATCTAGCAAAGCTAAATCGTTTTCCATACAGGGGCGGGCTGGGCCGGGGGTCAGGGGGGCTGGTCTGCCCCCAGTACATTATAGGGCCGCCGCCCCGTGACCTCTGACAGCTTGTTTACAGACTCAGGGTCCTGCTGTGGCCGCTTACCGCACCAGCCCTCTCCTGTTTTATCACCTGAAGAGGGCTGCTGGTGGCCGATGAAGCCCCACCCCCATGACGGCAAGCCCCGCCCCCCTGTACGAACTATAAACCTATGGGGCGTATAGTGCTCTGCAAGTCAGGGTTTTGGCTGCAGGCGGTGTTCTTCCTCCGGCCACTAGAGGTCGCTCTCCTCCCAGCTGTCACTCCTGCCTCATAGCTATGGAGCCTGAATACAGAAAAGATGGCGTTCTGCAGGAAGCAAGGTACCTATACAAGAGCAGGCCTACACAGCAGGACATAAGGCAGGGGGAGGGATCCTTGGCTCTCCAGCTCCTGCAAAACTACAACTCCCATCATGTCTGGACAGCCATTAGCTGTTCATACATGATGGGAGTTGTAGTTATGCAAGAGCTTGAGAGCCAAGGTTCCCTACCACTGACATAGAGGATACATATATACAGGAGGAGACCCACACAGGAGACATATATACAGCAGTACATACAGGATATATATATATATATCTACAGGAGTAAATAGAGGATACATATATACAGGAGGAGACCCACACAGGAGACATATATACAGCAGTACATACAGGATATATATATATATATATATATATCTACAGGAGTAAATAGAGGATACATATATACAGGAGGAGACCCACACAGGAGACATATATACAGCAGTACATACAGGATATATATATATATATATATATATCTACAGGAGTAAATAGAGGATACATATATACAGGAGGAGACCCACACAGGAGACATATATACAGCAGTACATGCAGGATAGATATTGAGAATATATATATATATCTACAGGAGTAAATAGAGGATACATATATACAGGAGGAGACCCACACAGGAGACATATATACAGCAGTACATACAGGATATATATATATATATATATATATCTACAGGAGTAAATAGAGGATACATATATACAGGAGGAGACCCACACAGGAGACATATATACAGCAGTACATACAGGATATATATATATATATATATATATCTACAGGAGTAAATAGAGGATACATATATACAGGAGGAGACCCACACAGGAGACATATATACAGCAGTACATACAGGATATATATATATATATAGATATATCTACAGGAGTAAATAGAGGATACATATATACAGGAGGAGACCCACACAGGAGACATATATACAGCAGTACATACAGGATAGATATTGAGAATATATATATATATCTACAGGAGTAAATAGAGGATACATATATACAGGAGGAGACCCACACAGGAGACATATATACAGCAGTACATGCAGGATAGATATTGAGAATATATATATATATCTACAGGAGTAAATAGAGGATACATATATACAGGAGGAGACCCACACAGGAGACATATATACAGCAGTACATGCAGGATAGATATTGAGAATATATATATATATATCTACAGGAGTAAATAGAGGATACATATAAGTTTGTGTGTTAGTTTTTTTTGTGTTGTTATTATTTTTACTAATGGGGGTGCACATGTGAGGCATTTTAAAGGGGTACCCAAGCATTTTTATTGTATGCCCGGGGGGGGGGGGGGGTGTATTTTATTATATGGCCGGTCACTTACCTCCCTGGTTCCAGTGCCGTGTCCCGGATTGCGCCGCACCGTTCGCCTGTCCCGCTGCCACCTCCTGGTCTGAGCTGCGGCTTGAGACGTCACGTCTGAAGCCGCAGCACAGACCAGGAAGCGATGGCCGGACGGGACAACGGGCGGCACAATCCGGGACCCCGCGCTGGAACCGGGGAGGTAAGTGACCGGCCATATAATAAAATTCAACCCCCCCCCGGCCATACAATAAAAATAACCCTGGCCTGGAGTACACCTTTAAGGAGGGATAAACCATGGGTGGGGGATTGCCTGGGGGGGGGGGATTTTGAGAGCAAGAATGGTAAAAGCTATGGTGAAAAAAGAGAAACCCCAGTTTCCCAGCATCTTGTAGTCAGTATGATGGAGGTCACCCACCTTTTCGAGGATCCTGTAATCTGTATGCTAGAGGTTACCCAGCTTTCCCAGCATCTTGTAGTCAGTATGATAGAGGTCACACAACTTTTCCAGCATCTTGTAGTCAGTATGATGGGGGTCACCCAGCTTTCCCAGCATCTTGAACTCAGTATGATGGAGGTCACTCAGCTTTCCAGCATCTTATACTCAGTATGATTGGGGTCACCCAGCTTTCTGGAATCCTGTAGTCAGCATGATTGGGGTCACCCAGCTTTCCCAGCATCTTGTAGTCAGTATGATTTAGGTCACCCAGCTTTCTGGAATCCTGTAGTCAGCATGATTGGGGTCACCCAGCTTTCCCAGCATCTTGTACACAGTATGATGGAGGTCACCCAGCATATTGTAGTCTGTATGATGGAGGTCACCCAGCTTTTCCAGCATCCTGTACTCCGTGTGATGTAGGTCACCCAGCTTTCCCACCATCTTGTAGTCAGTATGATGGAGGTCACCCAGCTTTCCCAGCATCTTGTACACAGTATGATGGAGGTCACCCAGCATATTGTAGTCTGTATGATGGAGGTCACCCAGCTTTTCCAGCATCCTGTACTCCGTGTGATGTAGGTCACCCAGCTTTCCCACCATCTTGTAGTCAGTATGATGGAGGTCACCCAGCTTTCCGGCATCTTGTAGTCAGTATGATTGGGGTCACCCAGCTTTCCCAGCATCTTATACTGAGTATGATGGAGGTCACGCAGCTTTCCCAGCATCTTATACTGAGTATGATGGAGGTCACGCAGCTTTCCCAGCATCTTATACTCAGTATGATGGAGGTCACGCAGCTTTCCCAGCATCTTATATTCAGTATGATGGAGGTCACCCAGCTTTCCCAGCATCTTATACTCAGTATGATGGAGGTCATCCAGTTTTCCCACCATCTTATACTCAGTATGATGGGGATCACCCAGCTTTCCCAGCATCTTGTACTCAGGATGATGGAGGTCACCCAGTTTTCCCACCATCTTATACTGAGTATGATGGAGGTCACGCAGCTTTCCCAGCATCTTATACTCAGTATGATGGAGGTCACGCAGCTTTCCCAGCATCTTATACTCAGTATGATGGAGGTCACCTAGCTTTCCCAGCATCTTGTACTCAGGATGATGGAGGTCACGCAGCTTTCCCAGCATCTTATACTCAGTATGATGGGGATCACCCAGCTTTCCCAGCATCTTGTACTCAGGATGATGGAGGTCACCCAGTTTTCCCACCATCTTATACTCAGTATGATGGAGGTCACCCAGCTTTCCCAGCATCTTGTACTCAGTATGATGTAGGTCACCCAGCTTTCCCAGCATCTTGTAGTCAGTATGATGGGGATCACCCAGCTTTCCCAGCATCTTGTAGTCAGTATGATGTAGGTCACCCAGTTTTCCCACCATCTTATACTCAGAATGATGGGGGTCACCCAGCTTTCACACTGTCATTTATTTAGTATGATGCGGTCACCCAGCTTTCCCACCATCTTATACTAAGTATGATGGAAGTCACCCAGCTTTCTCAGCATCTTGTACTCAGTATAATGGAGGTCACCCAGCTTTCCCACCATCTTATACTCAGTGTGATGGAGGTCACCCAGCTTTCTCAGCATCTTGTACTCAGTGTGATGGAAGTCACCCAGCTTTCTCAGCATCTTGTACTCAGTGTGATGTGGTCACCCAGCTTTCCCACCATCTTATACTCAGTGTGATGTAGGTCATCCAGCTTTCTCAGCATCTTGTACTCAGTGTGATGTAGGTCACCCAGCTTTGCCAGCATCTTATACTCAGTGTGATATGGTCACCCAGCTTTGCCAGCATCTTATACTAAGTATGATGGAAGTCACCCAGCTTTCTCAGCATCTTATACTAAGTATGATGGAAGTCACCCAGCTTTCTCAGCATCTTATACTAAGTATGATGGAAGTCACCCAGCTTTCTCAGCATCTTGTACTCAGTGTGATGGAAGTCACCCAGCTTTCCCACCATCTTATACTCAGTGTGATGTAGGTCATCCAGCTTTCCCACCATCTTATACTCAGTGTGATGTAGGTCACCCAGCTTTGCCAGCATCTTATACTAAGTATGATGGAAGTCACCCAGCTTTCTCAGCATCTTGTACTCAGTGTGATGGAGGTCACCCAGCTTTCTCAGCATCTTGTACTCAGTGTGATGGAGGTCACCCAGCTTTCCCACCATCTTATACTCAGTGTGATGTAGGTCATCCAGCTTTCCCACCATCTTATACTCAGTGTGATGTAGGTCACCCAGCTTTGCCAGCATCTTATACTCAGTATGATATGGTCACCCAGCTTTCTCAGCATCTTGTACTCAGTATGATGGAGGTCACCCAGCTTTGCCAGCATCTTATACTCAGTGTGATATGGTCACCCAGCTTTCCCACCATCTTATACTCAGTATGATGGGGGTCACCCGGCTTTGCCAGCATCTTATACTCAGTGTGATATGGTCACCCAGCTTTGCCAGCATCTTATACTCAGTGTGATATGGTCACCCAGCTTGCCAGCATCTTATACTCAGTGTGATATGGTCACACCCAGCTTTCCCACCATCTTATACTCAGTATGATGGGGGTCACCCGGCTTTGCCAGCATCTTATACTCAGTATGATATGGTCACCCAGCTTTGCCAGCATCTTATACTCAGTGTGATATGGTCACCCAGCTTTCCCACCATCTTATACTCAGTATGATATGGTCACCCGGCTTTGCCAGCATCTTATACTCAGTGGCCGGTAGTCTCTGGGAGCTGGACAGTAAATCTATACTGTGCAGCTAAAAACCATACCAGCACAATCTTGCTAATTAGGAGCACTCCAGCCCTTACCTATCATTACCCTCCCCACATCAGTGCAGGGTCAGTAGATGGCCGCCCGGACCTGTACTTCTGCTAGCTGCGATGTTCCGACAGTTTGGATAATGTCTCCAGCCCTTCCTGTCATTTGTGACCAGAGAATTCCTACTGCTCTGTGTGAAGGGGACAGAAGTCACAATATAAGTCTATGGGACTATGGTTCTGTGTCATTGAGCTGTCCGATATATTTATACAGGAAAGTGAGAATTCACTATTCACAAATGACTGGAAGGGCTGAAGATGTTACTGTTGGAACATCGCCGCTGAAAGAAGTATAGGAGCGGGTGGCCATCTACCTTCCCCGCACTGATGCAGGGAAGAGTGGTCCTTGAAGGATGGGCCGCTAGCTGGCTACTCATGGGCCAGTGCTGTGTGCTTGCCCCCCAGGCTAAAATTTGCCAGCCAGCCCCTGTTTCCATATTACTGGACACCTCCAGGAATATCAACCACTATTGCACACTTTTGTGTCGTCAGCAAACAGATAAACCTTACCTACCAACCCTTCTCCTATGTCACTATTCTTACCTACCAACCTTCTCCTATGTCACTATCCTTACCTGCCAACCCTTCTCCTATATCACTATCCTTACCTACCTACCCTTCTCCTATGTCACTATCCTTACCCACCAACCCTCCTCCTATGTCACTATCCTTACCTGCCAACCCTTCTCCTATATCACTATCCTTACCTACCTACCCTTCTCCTAGTCACTATCCTTACCCACCAACCCTTCTCCTATGTCACTATCCTTACCTACCAACCCTTCTCCTATGTCACTATCCTTACCTACCAACCCTTCTCCTATGTCACTATCCTTACCTACCAACACTTCTCCTATATCACTATCCTTACCTACCAAACCTTCTCCTATGTCACTATACTTACCCACCAACCCTTCTCCTATATCACTATCCTTACCTACCAACCCTTCTCCTATGTCCCTATCCTTACCTACCAACCTTCTCCTATGTCACTGTCTTTTCCTACCAACCCTTCTCCTATGTCACTATCCTTACCCACCAACCCTACTCCTATGTCACTATCCTTACCTACCAACCCTTCTCCTAGGTCACTATCCTTACCCACCAACCCTTCTCCTGTGTCACTATCCTTACACCAACCCTTCTCCTATGTCACGTCCTTACCTACCAACCCTTCTCCTATGTCACTATCCTTACCTACCAACCTTCTATGTCACTATCCTTTACTACTGACCCTTTCTCCTATGTCACTATCCTTACCTACCAACCCTCTCCTAGTCACTATCCTTACCCACCAACCCTTCTATGTCACTATCCTTACCCACCAACCCTTCTATCACTATCCTACCCTACCAACCCTTCTCTATTCACTACACTACCTACCAACCCTCTCCTATGTCACTATCCTTACCTACCACCCTTCTCCTATGTCACTATCTTACCTACCAACCTTCTCCTATGTCACTATCCTTTACCTACCAATCCTTCTCCTATGTCACTATCCTTACCTACCAACCCTTCTCCTATGTCACTATCCTTACTACCAACCCTTCTACCTAGTCATATCCTTACCTACCAACCCTTCTCCTATGTCACTATCCTTACATACCAAACCCTTCTCCTATTGTCACTATCCTTACCTACCAAACCATTCTCCTATGTCACTATCCCAACCCACCAACCTCTATGTCACTATCCTTACCTACCAAAAACCCTTCTCCTATGTCACTATCCTTACCTACCAACCCCTCTCCTATGTCACTATCCTTACCCAACCAACCCTTCTCCTATGTCACTATCCTTACCTACCAACCCTTCTCTATTCACTATCCTACTTACCAACCCTTCTATGGGCACTATCAGTACATACGGACCCTTCTCCTATGTCACTATTCCTTACCTACCAACCCTTCTCCTATGTCACTATCCTTACCTAGCCAACCCTTTCTATGTCACTATCCGTACCCACCAACCGTTCTATGTAACTATCCTTACCTACCAAACCCTTCTCCTATGTCACTACACTTACCTACCAACCCTTCTACTATGTCACTATCCTTACCTACAACCCTTCCCTATGTCACTATCCTTACCTACCAACCCTTCTCCTATGTCACTATCCTTACCTACCAATCCTTCTCCTATGTCACTATCCTTACCTACCAACCCTTCTCCTATGTCACTATACTTACCTACCAACCCTTCTCCTATGTCACTAGCCTTACCTACCAACCCTTCTCCTATGTCACATCCTTACCTACCAACCTTCTCCTATGTCACTATCATTACCTACCAACCTTCTCCTATGTCACTATCCTTACCTACCAACCCTTCTCGATGTCCCTATCCTTACCTACCAATCTTCTCCTAGTCACTATCCCTACCTACCACCCTTTCCTATGTCACTATCCTTACCTACCAACCCTTCTCCTATGTCACTATCCTACCTACCAACCCTTCTCCTATGTCACTATCCTTACCTACCAACCCTTCTCCTATCGTCACTATCCTTACCTACCAACCCTGCTCCTATGTCACATATCCTACCTACCAACCCATTCCTATGTCACTATACTCAACCTACCAACCTTCTCCTATGTCACTATAGCTTACCTACCAACCCTCTTCCTATGTCACTATCCTTACCTACCAACCCTTCTATGTCACTATCCTTACCTACCAACCCTTCTCCTATGTCACTATACTACCTACCAACCATTCTCATATGTCACTATCACTTACCTACCTACCCTCTCCTATGTCAACATCCTTACCACCAACCCTTCTCCGTATCACATCCGTACCTACCAACCCTTCTCCTATGTCACTATCCGTACCTACCAACCCTTCCTAGTCCCTCTCCTTACCTACTAACCCTTCTATGTCCACTATCCTACCCACCAACCCTTCTTCTGTCACTATCCTTACATACCAACCCTTCCTATCGTCATCTATACTACCCACTAACCCTTCTCCTCTGTCACTATCCTTACCTACCAACCTTTCCTAGTCACGGTACAAACATAATAAAAAGGAATAGGACCCAGAAACAGACCCTTGAGGCACACCACGTGTAACCAGTCTCTGATCGGTATTCACCATTAAACAACAAACCTCTGATATCTCTCCTTCAGCAACAACATAATCCACTGAACTATCCAGGGATTAAGTCCAATATTCTCACAACTTCTCTCTCAGCTCTTTATGGGGGGACCTGTATCTGCGTCTTTGCTGAGAGTCCAGCTAGGTGATATCCACAGCACTTCATTCAGTCACTATGTGGCATAATCAACGAAATCAATGGAGATTAGTCTGACATGATCGGCCTCAGTAAAGCTATGCTGGTTTGGAGCCATCAAATTGTTGATTCTTAGAGTGATTCATTATCTTTCTTTTTTTTACAAGAGTTCCATCATTTTCACATTAAATATTATAATGTATAATATATATAATCAGAGGCCATTGAAATATATTGCTATTGTCCAGTGAGATGTGCAGGTGATATAT